>NW_015506132.1:372871-414664 GCF_001515645.1 Sinocyclocheilus grahami
GAAAGAAAAACTACTTGTGCAACAAGTAGCCTAGTATGCAGAGGTTCGGTTCATTTTTGTGCTGCGCAAAAGGAAACAGACAGCAGAAAGCGGCATCCTATTTTTCTTTAGGCCTATTTTACAAAAGCACAAAGATTTGTTTTTATTGTGAATGTACACAAATAAAGGCAAACCTTTTACAATTCCGATTATCTTTAGGACTAAAAGGAGTAGTTGCTTCCACTGTTAGAAGGAAAAAACTCAAGTGATTGCGCCGGCGCCGCATGCGCACACACAGTTAAGCATTGCTACCTTGACAATGCAGCCTGTTCATTATCATAATAAAATAGTCAGTCAAACATATGGAAAAAAAACTATTTAGTAAAAAAATATGTAGTACAATCTGTACCGTTAAGTGTTATCACCGCACCGCTGTGATGTTATGCAAAACATTTTGTTTTACATGGATATTGGATATTGGAATGCGAGTGAAGTAGCCTACATAATAAATAATAATTTGCCATTCAAATACATTGCGAATACAGAAACATTTGATTTTGTGTGGAATGAGAGACCCAACGTTGGTTTCAGTTTAGTTTTAGCCTAAATTAATTTGTTTTGGCTTGTCGTTTATATTGCTAAAGCTATTATACTTTTAATTCTTGTTCTTTTCTAAATACTGTTAATTGAAAGGATTTGTTGTGGAGTGAGGGGAACTAAAATAGCCTAGCTATGTTTACAGTGTTTATTATTATGTTTGTAAACATTTCGCGTTGGCATTAGGTCTATTTCTGAAATAAAAAAATGCCACTTATACGCGACTTGTTTTTTTCCCCGTGTAGAGTATATTATCCATGCAGCAAACCTTTTAAAATATTTTAATAAATTACTGAAAAAATGTATTTATAATTAAATGACTTTTTAAACCGTTTAACTGATTGTATTAATCGGTCAAAATGCTTACGGTCGGTTAAGCGGTTAAAATGAACATCCCTACTTCAAGCTCATTCGTTTTTGTTGAAATTACTTGTCTAAAAGTCTGAAACCATTAGTGAAAAGGTTGCATTTGTCTTTCTAATTGAAAGAACAACTGCATACTCACTTAAGCATAGGCTATTTATTATCCAACGTTTCGGCTAGTAGCCTTTGTCAAGGTATGCATTTGTCTTTCTGCAATACCTGAAGATCCAGATGTTATCCAGCATGGTTTATACCAAATATATATATATATTTATTATTTAATTTTTTTTGTTAGAGCATTGACGTAGTCTTTTGTACAGTGATGTTTGATTAGTTTCATTGAAATATTTCAAAGAATTTAAATTTTTTCATTATACATCATAACATTTTACTTTTTTAAACAGTTGTTTGATCCCTGAAGTATTTCACTTTATTAACTGAATGTATAATCATTATAGTTCAATGCTGTAATGTCAATTTTATCAGACTGAACATGCATTACAGTAGAATTCCAAGCTTTTTCTAACTTTTATCTAACTTAAAGTATTCACTTTAAGTACCCGCTGAAATTTTTCATTATTATTTAAATAATTTAACAATACATTTGAACAATTCATGTTCACAGTTCTTTGATGTTGGTTATTGGTCACATTTGCAAGTAAACAAAGTGTTTTTTTATCAGTATGTGTTTTATTTTGTACTTGAATGGTCTGTTTCCTGCTTGTGGTGCTCACAGGATATGGTGAAAGAGGTGAGCAGAGCTCTGAGAGGCGGCATTCAGGATGAGGTTCTCAGCGAGGGCTTCCGCCTCACCATCACCAGAAAAGACCTGCAGACGCTCAACCACCTCAACTGGCTCAACGATGAGGTCAGAGCTTTATTACGTCTTTCAGGTTTCTGAACAAGCGTGTCAGTAAATGGATTCTGAAAAGAGTCCCTTTTAATCATTTTGTGTGAGGTGTTGCCATAATTATCAGTTTGTCAATGATTTGAGTGCCTGACTGATATATTTCCTCCATTTCAGGTTATTAATTTCTACATGAACCTGCTGGTGGAGCGCAGTAAACAGCCAAACCTGCCCTCCGCTTACACCTTCAACACCTTCTTCTTTCCCAAGCTGCGGCGCTCCGGTTACTCTGCTGTCCGCCGCTGGACCAAGAAAGTGGACATCTTTTCTGTAGACATCATTCTGGTGCCTGTCCACCTGGGGGTGCACTGGTGCCTGTCTGTAAGTAGCTAACCAGCACCAAGGTCACATTGAGGACATGTGCATGGAAGATGCATTGCATGTGGGCTGATGCTTTCTTTCCTGACATTCACAAGTACTTCAGAATAGTATTATGATACATTTCAATCAGTTTAATGAATGAATAATTCAAATAGGTTTGCTGTCAAGTCAGGATTGGCATATCTCATTTCTTCTTTTTTGCCTTTCGAAAGGTGGTGGATTTTCGTAAGAAGAGCATCACTTACTTTGATTCAATGGGAGGAAACAACGAAAACAGCAGTTTACTTAATATTTGAGACATTTGATACCTGTATGTTTTTTATACAGACACTGTCAAGGTAATTAACCATGAAATTAATTTTATTTTAAATAAGACTCAGAGTCTTCTTTTTGGAGAGAGACTATTTTTTTTTTTTCAGATTAAAGTGAGTTTTGTGGTTCTTTTTTTCCCTAGAGTTGATGAAAAGCTCTTGTGCTGCAATGCTTTTGACTTCAGTATGTTTTGGGATGGAGCTCTGCCATCACAGGGATATGTTTATTTTGATCAGTATTTGGTGGCTTTTTGATAACGTGGAATCTTTTCTTGTGCTGCCATTATTTTGCAATAGCTGTTAATATAAGGCCTGTCTTGAGATGACTTCAAATTATCATTTGTGTTAACTGGCATGGAGTGTGCTTGATCTCAAATCATCTGAAGTCATAAATGTTACAGTAATATAAGTTTCACACTGTCTTTTTACTCTAGGACTAGTAAAATATCTGGAATTGACAATCACGGACTCACTCAGTGGTTTTCTAATGAAAAACAGCAGTTTAATGCGCTGCATATTTTGGAATATCGATTTTA
This sequence comes from Sinocyclocheilus grahami, assembly GCF_001515645.1. Taxonomy (NCBI): domain Eukaryota; kingdom Metazoa; phylum Chordata; class Actinopteri; order Cypriniformes; family Cyprinidae; genus Sinocyclocheilus; species Sinocyclocheilus grahami. Next base: position 375,886 of record NW_015506132.1, read on the forward strand.
TATTGTTATATCGTGCAGCCCTAAAACGAACACAAATATTAATAACTGAAACTAAACTAAAATACATTTTCATGACACCAAGACCACCTAAAATAAAATACACTTGCCCACAAGTTTTTGATACATGGTAATATTATAAAACCTGTCATGAGAAATTTAAAGCAGTTAAATATTTTAAATGATAATAGTTAGCATATTAACTCTGGTAGCCCTGAAATACTGAAACTAAAATAAAAATGAAATAATGTGAAACTACAAAAACTCTGAAAACTAAAACTAAACAAAAATTAACAATGAAAACCAAAACTTAATTGAAAAGACAAATAGAAAATAAAAATATTAACTTCTTTACTGCCAGTCATAAAAAAACGTCAAGACGTTTGTAATGAATTCTCTGTGGGCATCTGTGGGGGACGTACCGTGCCTGTGCTGCCCAGGGTTAGATGGCTGAGCTGCTGTGTGAGAGGCCCTATTATGGCAGTGGGCTGCATGGTCATGGTGTGGTCCACTGTGGGCGTGAGGACTGTACCCTGTGCCCAGCAGAGAAAGAAAGTTAGACAGGCAGAGGTGCTTTAGGAAATAGAGCAGCGGTTTAACTGCAACTTACTGTGGGCTGCATGAGGTAAGACTGGTGATGTATCCAGGAGGGATTGTGTACCTGATATTAAAAGGAGACACATTTTAATCTTAGATTTTGGTCATTATTCTGTATAATTCAGATCTATAACAATTTAGACCTAATAAGCTAGGGAGTATGTGAAGACTTTTCTGTAACCAACTCAAATTCCTCATATATAATGATTGTAGATCTTCAAAAGACTTGAAATATAGAGCATGAGTCATGAACAGTAATATGGCTCTTGCAAAACAAATGGCTTCTCCATACCTGGTAGGTGGATACAGGTGAGTGCATGTAGGGAGAGATAGAAGTCTGAGCAATAATTCTGTTAGGAGCAATGCTGTAGGAGGGAGAGTAAAACCTGCAGGGGGCGACAAATGCATTTTTCTAAAGAAAGAACGGTTACCATGCAGTGCCATAATTAAAAACACAAATTACAACGTTTATTGTAAGTAATAATTTCTGAACCCACCCATTTTGTAAAGCGGGAGTAGGGTCATATGTTAGCGTCATCCCGCCCTGTATGTGTGTGAGAATGAGAGAGAGACAGTTGAATTCAGACGTGGACTAGAGAATGATTGAAATCAATGTGAAAAAAAACAGTTTTCTCACAGTCTCGCCCTCTCTCGGCCACTGCCGCCCATTCTGGTGATATTTCCCCTGATTCTGACGTTTCTTCTGCCCCCCATCCGCAAATTTACACAGCAAGGGTTCTGTAGGCACTTAATGAAAACATATCACTCATTATTTACCTGTCATGACCATCTCATCAGTACAAAACTCGATATGAAAAATAACCCAAATGTAGTACCTGCTACTCCAGGAGGAGTCTTGATGTATTTGCCATTGAAATGTTGAATGATGGCCTCACATTTTTCAGTCGATTCCATCCTAACATAGAGTAATTGCAAATGCATTATTAACAGAATATTAATGATGATAATGTCATGTGACACGTATGAGAGCTGGTCAGGCGCACCTGGCAAAACCAACTCCACGACTGGTGCCGTTTGCGTCACGTAAGATGCGTGTGGAGATGACCTGGCTGAAGGGCTTGAGCATGCTTTCTAACTCCTGCTCGTCCAGAGACAGAGGCAGATTGGAAATGTACAGATTGGTGGGGTCCTGTTCTTGTTGCTGCAGAGGTCATCAAGAAGAGAGAAATAAATGTGGTAAAGATTGAATAGGAAATCATCTCTAAGAAATATTGTAAACTACAACTATTAAAAGTAATTTTCGGTAAATGAAATAAAAGCTGAAATTAAAATCTAAATCTAAATATTATAAAACTTAAATGAAAATGCAAAGTGTTGCCTTGGCAAATACATTTTAAATTCAAGTTTAAAGGGATAGTTCACCCAAAAATGAAAATTAGCCCATTATTTACTCAACCTCAAGCCATCCTAGGTGTATATGACTTCCTTCTTTCAGATGAATCTAATCGGAGTTATATTAAAAATGGACTTTGATCTTTCAAGCTGTTTAATTGCAGTCATTTACACAGCAAGGGTTGCATTTCATCAGTCCAAAAGAAGTTAAATGAAGCGCTTGCATCCATAATAAAAAAGTGTCTCACACGGGTCCGGGGGGTGAACAAAGGCCTCCTGTAGCGAATCGATGCATTTTTGTAAGAAAAATATCCATATTCAAAACGTAGTAATCACTTTAATCTAGCTTGCGCCAACAGTTGTACACGGAAGCAGCTCCGGGCGGATGACGTATGAGTTCAGCGTTGCGCATGCGCCGGTGAGTCTCGCGAAAACCAACGTTTGTTTACAGGAGCAAAGGAAGCAAAGTTTCCTTACTTTAGCAAAGGAAAACCAGTCTCCTCTTGGCGGTTTTTTCTAAATCCTCTGACATTCTTCTTTACAAATTCTTGTTTTCTATTTCTAATTTGTGACCGGTGTTTTGTTTTGATCTCTCCGCTGCACTTCCGCGTGCGTCACTTCTGAGCGGCGCATGCGCAGCGCTGACCTCATACGTCTTCCGCCCGGAGCTGCTTCCGTGTACAACAGTGAGCGCAAGCTACATTAAATTGATTATTACGTTTTAAATATGGTTAATATTTCACTTCTTTTGGACTGATGAACTGCAACACCCGCTGACTGCCATTAAACAGCTTGGAAAATCAAAGACAATTTTTAATATAACTCCGACTGGATTCGTCTGAAAGAAGAAAGTCATATACACCTAGGATGCCTTGAAGGTGAGTAATTCATAGGCTAATTTTCATTCTTGGGTGAAATAACCCTTTAAGGGTAAGTACTAAAACTACTATACCTAAAAGTGAAATTAAAAATAAAGTTTTATAGAAATATATATTTATTAAAAAAATGAAACAAAACAATGAAAAAAATTAATAACAAAAGCATATTGAAATGAAAAGCTAGATATAGAAAAACTTCAAAATATGTATAAATACTGTAATACTAATAATAGTAAATTACATGGACATGACTAGATTAAAAGAATATTTCGGGTTATTTTCAACAAACAATTAATTTGTCCAAAAATTGCAATTCTGTCTTATTTCTGTGAATAAAATCTTAAATTTCAACCTGTTTTTCTACACAAAGCCATCATATGGTTTATGATAAATACTGTATAACAATAAATATAGCACATTATTCATATAGACTACTTTTATAATGGTTTTAGGAGACATTTGCATGGAAAAGACACAGAAAAGTGGAATGGGAAAAAAAGCAACATCTAGCGTGAAAGATGGTTAACTTTGAACTTTTGCTGCATTTTGAGTCTCGCGAAAACCAACGTTTGTTTACAGGAGCAAAGGAAGCAAAGTTTCCTTACTTTAGCAAAGGAAAACCAGTCTCCTCTTGGCGGTTTTTTCTAAATCCTCTGACATTCTTCTTTACAAATTCTTGTTTTCTATTTCTAATTTGTGACCGGTGTTTTGTTTTGATCTCTCCGCTGCACTTCCGCGTGCGTCACTTCTGAGTGGCGCATGCGCAGCGCTGACCTCATACGTCTTCCGCCCGGAGCTGCTTCCGTGTACAACAGTGAGCGCAAGCTACATTAAATTGATTATTACGTTTTAAATATGGTTAATATTTCACTTCTTTTGGACTGATGAACTGCAACACCCGCTGACTGCCATTAAACAGCTTGGAAAATCAAAGACAATTTTTAATATAACTCCGACTGGATTCGTCTGAAAGAAGAAAGTCATATACACCTAGGATGCCTTGAAGGTGAGTAATTCATAGGCTAATTTTCATTCTTGGGTGAAATAACCCTTTAAGGGTAAGTACTAAAACTACTATACCTAAAAGTGAAATTAAAAATAAAGTTTTATAGAAATATATATTTATTAAAAAAATGAAACAAAACAATGAAAAAAATTAATAACAAAAGCATATTGAAATGAAAAGCTAGATATAGAAAAACTTCAAAATATGTATAAATACTGTAATACTAATAATAGTAAATTACATGGACATGACTAGATTAAAAGAATATTTCGGGTTATTTTCAACAAACAATTAATTTGTCCAAAAATTGCAATTCTGTCTTATTTCTGTGAATAAAATCTTAAATTTCAACCTGTTTTTCTACACAAAGCCATCATATGGTTTATGATAAATACTGTATAACAATAAATATAGCACATTATTCATATAGACTACTTTTATAATGGTTTTAGGAGACATTTGCATGGAAAAGACACAGAAAAGTGGAATGGGAAAAAAAGCAACATCTAGCGTGAAAGATGGTTAACTTTGAACTTTTGCTGCATTTACTGTATATAATCATTGAAATGAAAAGCTAGATATAGAAAAACTAGGACAGAAAAAAAAACTGATTCAAAATATGTATAAATACTGTAATACTAATAATAGTAAATTACATGGACATGACTAGATTAAAAGAATATTTCGGGTTATTTTCAACTTAAACAATTAATTTGTCCAAAAATTGCAATTCTGTCTTATTTCTGTGAATAAAATCTTAAATTTCAACCTGTTTTTCTACACAAAGCCATCATATGGTTTATGATAAATACTGTATAACAATAAATATAGCACATTATTCATATAGACTACTTTTATAATGGTTTTAGGAGACATTTGCATGGAAAAGACACAGAAAAGTGGAATGGGAAAAAAAGCAACATCTAGCGTGAAAGATGGTTAACTTTGAACTTTTGCTGCATTTACTGTATATAATGCAGTGTCATTGCTACAAAAGACACAAGCAAGTGGAATGGTCAAACATGTCCGTCGAGCTCAAGTTTACACAGAAAACAATGGAAAAGCAGTGGTGCTTTGGTGCTTTTTTATGTTGCGTCTTAGGTGGAGAGACTGGTTATGTGTTACAAACATAATTCCTGTAGGTGGATATCCACAAGGTGCCCTGCTTTGTTCCTGAAGGACTGATCAGCCTTATAGGCTCAATAAGGTTAGGATTATGGGTTGGTGAGGTTAGGGCCTCATCAGCCTTGTCAGCCATAAAGCAAAGCACCATCAAACACGGAGTGCTTTATGGAGAGTTATGTCACATCCTTTCCATGTCCCTTCGCAGTTTTGTGATAATCGACATAATGCCACATACGACAAATACTGCATGCAGATATTAAGTTGGGATTCTTGGGAATGACCTTAATATTCCTGTAATGATACATTCCACCTTAAAAATAAATTGGAAATCAAAAGGAAGATAGAGAAGACTGTGAAGGAGTTCAGAGGTTTACAGGTTAGGAAAAACTGCTGAGCCAGCAGTGCATTGATGCACTTGTGAGAGATTGGAGAGATAAGACGGTTCAGCTTCTGCCAAATCCTGAATAAGTTCAGATATGAAATATGGAGCTTGTTAAAAAAAAAGAAAAAGATTTTATGATTTTGATTCATTATGATTTTTAAATAACTATTTTCTTTTCCAATATATTTTAGAATGTAATTTATTCCTGTGATTGCTCCAGTCTTCATTGTCCGAAATCATTCTAATATGCTGATTTGGTTCTTATTATTATCAATGTTAAAAACCGTGTGAAATTCCAGATTCTTCAATGAATATGAACGATTTCATGCATCCTTTCTAAATTAAAGTATCATTATTAGTCTTTTTTGTTTTTTTATCATACTTACCCCAAACTTAGTGTATCCACTAAAAATATTTAGTGGTTTCCATAAAATATTATGAGCAGCAAATCAGCATATTAGAAGGATTTCTGAAGTACATCATGTGACACTGAAGACTGGAGTAACATCTGCTGAAAATTCAGCTTTGCCATCACAGAAATAAATCACATTTTAAAATATATTAAAATAGAAATTTAAATTGTAATAATATTTCACAATATTACTGATTTTTACATCATTTTTGATCAAATAAATGCAGCCTTGGTGAGCATTAGAGACTTCTTTCAAAACATTAAGAACACTTAAATTATTCCCAACTTTTGGCCATCAGTGTAAATAATAACATACAATTTTTCGCCATATTTATCTCTTACCTTTGCATAATTATGCAGGAGTGTTAGACATCAACATATTTTTTAGTAAAAAGTGTCAAAATGACCGTTTTCAAGGCCAGTACTGAGTCAGCTCATTACCATATAAACACCTAATTAGCTTCTTTTAAAGCTGCAGGCATGACAGCAAATATGCATACAGTACAAAGTGACACCTTTCTAACCTCAAATTAACACATACACAAAACATGTGATTGCATGTCTTCTACAGATTACCAACTTCCTGCACAAGGCGTGAGCTGGAGGTTTTATCATAGGATCTCAAAACCTCTTAATCATATTATGCGGCTCAAATTAATTTTGTTCATTATCATTGAAGCAAGAGTTGTGTGTTATTGTCTAAACAAATCAGAAAGACAGTAAAGATAGCTGCAAGACAGCAAACCTCCAATTCACCCGCTGCTGATTTGCATATTCATTGCTTTGGTGTGCAGATGAGATTAAAATGTGAGCTGTAAATGTATTACCAGATCATCTCACCACCATGAATAATTAATGAATAATTGCAGTGACCTGCCATGAAGGTGATTTTTGTACTGATCTAATCGTGCTGTGAGACTCGTGTGAGAATCGTGCTGTTTTTCCACAGAATGAATGGGTGGAGGAAAATCCACGGCGATCGCCTCAACACTCTTAAATAGGTCAGGTCACTAAAAGACTCTAAAACGGCTGTAATTAAGACGGCTGCTTGGTGCTGTTCTTATGCGAAGAGGTTGCCCTTTCACACTGATCTACAGATTAAATAGGTGATACTTTCAAGAATATGTTCAGGATGAAGTGGTGGAGGAAAATCCACGGCGATCGCCTCAACACTCTTAAATAGGTCAGGTCACTAAAAGACTCTAAAACGGCTGTAATTAAGACGGCTGCTTGGTGCTGTTCTTATGCGAAGAGGTTGCCCTTTCACACTGATCTACAGATTAAATAGGTGATACTTTCAAGAATATGTTCAGGACACATTTTACTCCAAAATGAAAGGGAACAGAAATAGAATACAATTATTTGGTAAAGAAACTTACCCCTATTTTTTGTTGCATAATTGTATTGTCACATTATTATTTTAGCACAATTAAGCACACCCCTCCCTCATTTCTTATTACAATAAAAATATCAATGTTATTACTTTAATGCAAAGAAATTAATATATAAAGTAACATGCTCATATTTTTTGTAGTCCCTTTAATTTAAACAAAAAAAAAGCTAATGACAATTATCATTTAAAAAAATTAAAAAAATTTAAATGATAATTATATATATATATATATACACAGCATAATGGCAATTATGAATGTTTTGTTACAGTAATTGCATTTCAGTAATGATAATTGTCATTTTCATAATATTAAAATCAAATCAAATATAAAAATACATTTGTTGTCATTGAAATAATATAAATATCTAAAATATAAATAAATATAACGTGAACTCAAAATAATTATTCATGAATAATTAGTTATTATTAAAATAATATTCCCCCCCTCTCAATTCTAAAAATAAAATCATTATTATTTGTCATTATTTATTTATTCATTTTTATTTTGCTGTGAAATATGATCTGGACATTTTTTCATGAGATTCACCCAATTGTTCTACATAAACTAAATAAAATTCATTAAAAGATGTGAAATCAGTGAGAGGATCTGAGTGACAGCAGGGCTGTGTGAGTGGTTGGCCTGCAGGGCCACGGTCCTCTACGGAGGGCTTGCAGCACTTCCAGCCAAGCTGCTCAGACAGTGACTCAGCCATGGGTGAGAAAAAGAACACACAACCTCTTTGTAGACCTGGAGCAAATACTCCTCAGGCACTTACTTTGAACTGCTCTCAATGGCAGACCTGCATGAGCCTAATGGGGACACCAGCTCAACACCCACAGACAGGCCAAGTGTGGTAAAATAATCATGCTGTCCTACACTAAAGTGATTGGTGGCATTTACTTTCACCATCAATTAGTTTCTCCTTGAATCAGTAATACAATATTTTGTTGGTCCAAGAAAAAAAAAACAATGTTATTAAAGATTCATATTTCAAATAAATGCTGTTCTTTTGAACTTTATAATAATAATAATAATAATAAAAAACATAAAAAAAATTATTATGGTTTCCACAACAAATATTAAGCAGCAACTGCTTTCAGCATTTATAATAATAAGAAATGTTTCTTAAATTGTGTTTGCAAAAGTTCTGGGTGGTTGCTCACTAGCAAGTTTGTTTTTTGTTAGTCCCTAGATAAGGCCCAGTTCCCTTCTTCAGTCTAAATTCATGGATTTTTTCGGAAATGTTATCGTCTATCAGCCGAAAATAACAAGTCTTTTAAGGAAAGTAATAGCATATATTCCCTCATCAATCCGCATGATTTGAAGCATCATTCATGTCCAAAGCAGAAACCCTGCTGGGTGAAATTTGCACCAAAGTTGAATACTTTGGCTTAGGGGTTTGTTCAAATCCCAAACTTAAGTGTGAGCCATAGTAATAATAGTGATGCTCGTGTTTGGAATTCGTTTGGAGCTGTTTTAAAGTGCCATACAAGGTTTACATCAAGTAAGAGTTAAGGAACAGGGAGTTTAGTTCCACTGTCTCTTACCTTTGCCATCTGAGCCTGAACTCCACTGGCCTTTAGTGCTGTCACCGCTTTCTGTGCAGAGGCCGGGTTGTCGAAATCCACAAAGCCATAGCCTGAACACACACACACACAGGATCAGTGATCACTGCTTAGAGTTTAGTTGTTAAGCCAATAGCTTTCCCTATCACTCCTCTGCACCTTAGCTCACACTGGTAATCTCTCTGTCCCACATGAGAAAAGACCAAGTTAACTATACACTCTCTCTCTCTCTCGCTCGCTCTCTCACACACAAACACACAAATGTAATAGCAATCTCATTCCTGTTACATCAGCACACATTTTCAAGAGATAAAATAAATGAAGTATATTTAAAGTGCACTCATGAGTTAAAAGGAACAGTTAATTCAAAATGTCTTTCAAAACGTGTATGGCTTTCTTTATTCCATGGAATGCAAAAGCAGATGTTTAGAGGAACGTCCAAGATGTTCTTTAATATACAAAAATGAGCATTGCAGTAATGTGAGTTTTGATAGGAAAATCATTTTATTGGGATTTTTCATTTGGTAAGGAGTTTTATTCTTTTTTTAATAAATATGAATATATAATATTAATATAAAGTAATATTTTAATATGAAATAAAATAGGTAAAAATAAAAAAAATTATAATTGAATTGAATTAATATTTGATATGAAAAATAAAGTACTGGATAAACATTTTATTGAAAAGATCAAACTCAAAATAATTATTTGTTTATGAATAATTAATTGTCATTAAAATAATATTACAATCTCCAAAAAAATCTAATAAAATAATAATTTAAAAATATAAAATTTATTTAAATGTATTTTATTTAATTTTTTTTTAAATAAATTTAAAATATTTTAAAAAGGAGATGTTTAGAAGAATATCCAAGCTGCTCTTCTCCCTACAATGAACGTGAATGGTGACCACAGCTTTCAAGCAAGATTTCTGTAAGTGTTGATTCAATTCTTGTCACACAAAAATATTATATTTTTCGGAGGATTTGGAATATAGGGCAGAAGTCATATTCAATACTTTTATGATACGAGAAAACTGTACGTTTACAGGGTTTTTTGGGGTTTTTTTTGGGGGGGGGGAGGGGTTGTCTTTTTTGGAGTTTGACGGCTCTCATGTTAAGTAACAGAACAGCTCATTATTCAAAGGTTCTCTTTTTGTGAAAGAAAGTCATACAGGATTGCAAAAACATGAGAGACTTCTTTCATTTTTGGGTGAACTATTCCTTTAAAGATGAAATTATACAGCACATCTTACCTTTACATTTGTTGGTGGTCTTGTCAAGAATGGCCTTAGTAGACACTATTTTTCCATAGCTGTGTAATTCAAAACAAGAACAAAAAGAAACATTTGGTTTAGGTGAATGGATAAACACCTTGAACAGCTTTTTAACAGCATAATAATAAATACATCCAAAATCATAAGACTTGCTGATGTGTATCTGATATTTTATAAGGTCAAACACAGTTTGGAAGAGCCAATGTAATCTAAGCAGGTGAGCAGCAGAAGCACAAAAACCCATAAATGCAGGGCACCAGCGCCGCTCAATTCACAATGTGCTGCTTAATGAGCCCCCATATCCAGAAATCATTTGCATTAAATCTTCATGAGGGTGCCGGTGTGGTGGAGAAGCCCTGATCAAATGGTAATGCTCCTTGAATAATGGATTCCATACCATGTTCATGCTGCTTTGCATGTCTTGGGAAAAGGCATTTGCGCAGCATGATATAGGTTTATAGCTGTAGGTTTGTGAACACGTCTATGGATTACTGGAGGCTTGTGGGTGTTTGAGGGATGGGGAGGAGGAGGGGGGTGGTTGTTCTCTCTCCAGGCATGTGCTTGCAGTGTAACCTGAGAGTTGTCTGCCCTTGTCTGCCCTGCACAGCTCTGGATAAGATCTACAATAATCAACCTACAATGCCCTCCACTGCACTCCTCATCTGGGTCCTACTGCCTGCGCACAGAACCTCACGCTGATGTTCATGACTGAACTAAATCTATATAATGTAATTGTCATATAGATGAAAGAATTATGGGAAAACTACAAGATTAGTTTCAGTTTTTTATTTATCATTCGAACGAAAAGGGTCATTCATGCAAGACATGGAACAAAACACAGGTGATTTGACACATGCTTTTAAAAGTTTTGATTTTCACAAGACCTCTTTAATCATTAAATATGTCTGTCTAGCATATGTTTTCTTAAAAAAATTATAATAGCACACATGGCAACCCAGTGTACCTCCAAAACTGTTTATTGTACAAACGCAACACAATAAATCTTACAAATGTGCATATTTATACATAATACCATGAACCACTTAGGCCCAATAATACGTACAATTATGAACATGACACAGATGGAATACATTTTTGCATTAGTGGATTAAATAGGTGATACTTTCAAGAATATGTTCAGGACACATTTTACTCCAAAATGAAAGGGAACAGAAATAGAATACAATTATTTGGTAAAGAAACTTACCCCTATTTTTTGTTGCATAATTGTATTGTCACATTATTATTTTAGCACAATTAAGCACACCCCTCCCTCATTTCTTATTACAATAAAAATATCAATGTTATTACTTTAATGCAAAGAAATTAATATATAAAGTAACATGCTCATATTTTTTGTAGTCCCTTTAATTTAAACAAAAAAAAAGCTAATGACAATTATCATTTAAAAAAATTAAAAAAATTTTTATGTTACAAAGATTTGATTTTCAAATAAATGCTGTTCTTTTGAACTTTATAATAATAATAATAATAATAAAAAACATAAAAAAAATTATTATGGTTTCCACAACAAATATTAAGCAGCAACTGCTTTCAGCATTTATAATAATAAGAAATGTTTCTTAAATTGTGTTTGCAAAAGTTCTGGGTGGTTGCTCACTAGCAAGTTTGTTTTTTGTTAGTCCCTAGATAAGGCCCAGTTCCCTTCTTCAGTCTAAATTCATGGATTTTTTCGGAAATGTTATCGTCTATCAGCCGAAAATAACAAGTCTTTTAAGGAAAGTAATAGCATATATTCCCTCATCAATCCGCATGATTTGAAGCATCATTCATGTCCAAAGCAGAAACCCTGCTGGGTGAAATTTGCACCAAAGTTGAATACTTTGGCTTAGGGGTTTGTTCAAATCCCAAACTTAAGTGTGAGCCATAGTAATAATAGTGATGCTCGTGTTTGGAATTCGTTTGGAGCTGTTTTAAAGTGCCATACAAGGTTTACATCAAGTAAGAGTTAAGGAACAGGGAGTTTAGTTCCACTGTCTCTTACCTTTGCCATCTGAGCCTGAACTCCACTGGCCTTTAGTGCTGTCACCGCTTTCTGTGCAGAGGCCGGGTTGTCGAAATCCACAAAGCCATAGCCTGAACACACACACACACAGGATCAGTGATCACTGCTTAGAGTTTAGTTGTTAAGCCAATAGCTTTCCCTATCACTCCTCTGCACCTTAGCTCACACTGGTAATCTCTCTGTCCCACATGAGAAAAGACCAAGTTAACTATACACTCTCTCTCTCTCTCGCTCGCTCTCTCACACACAAACACACAAATGTAATAGCAATCTCATTCCTGTTACATCAGCACACATTTTCAAGAGATAAAATAAATGAAGTATATTTAAAGTGCACTCATGAGTTAAAAGGAACAGTTAATTCAAAATGTCTTTCAAAACGTGTATGGCTTTCTTTATTCCATGGAATGCAAAAGCAGATGTTTAGAGGAACGTCCAAGATGTTCTTTAATATACAAAAATGAGCATTGCAGTAATGTGAGTTTTGATAGGAAAATCATTTTATTGGGATTTTTCATTTGGTAAGGAGTTTTATTCTTTTTTTAATAAATATGAATATATAATATTAATATAAAGTAATATTTTAATATGAAATAAAATAGGTAAAAATAAAAAAAATTATAATTGAATTGAATTAATATTTGATATGAAAAATAAAGTACTGGATAAACATTTTATTGAAAAGATCAAACTCAAAATAATTATTTGTTTATGAATAATTAATTGTCATTAAAATAATATTACAATCTCCAAAAAAATCTAATAAAATAATAATTTAAAAATATAAAATTTATTTAAATGTATTTTATTTAATTTTTTTTTAAATAAATTTAAAATATTTTAAAAAGGAGATGTTTAGAAGAATATCCAAGCTGCTCTTCTCCCTACAATGAACGTGAATGGTGACCACAGCTTTCAAGCAAGATTTCTGTAAGTGTTGATTCAATTCTTGTCACACAAAAATATTATATTTTTCGGAGGATTTGGAATATAGGGCAGAAGTCATATTCAATACTTTTATGATACGAGAAAACTGTACGTTTACAGGGTTTTTTGGGGTTTTTTTTGGGGGGGGGGAGGGGTTGTCTTTTTTGGAGTTTGACGGCTCTCATGTTAAGTAACAGAACAGCTCATTATTCAAAGGTTCTCTTTTTGTGAAAGAAAGTCATACAGGATTGCAAAAACATGAGAGACTTCTTTCATTTTTGGGTGAACTATTCCTTTAAAGATGAAATTATACAGCACATCTTACCTTTACATTTGTTGGTGGTCTTGTCAAGAATGGCCTTAGTAGACACTATTTTTCCATAGCTGTGTAATTCAAAACAAGAACAAAAAGAAACATTTGGTTTAGGTGAATGGATAAACACCTTGAACAGCTTTTTAACAGCATAATAATAAATACATCCAAAATCATAAGACTTGCTGATGTGTATCTGATATTTTATAAGGTCAAACACAGTTTGGAAGAGCCAATGTAATCTAAGCAGGTGAGCAGCAGAAGCACAAAAACCCATAAATGCAGGGCACCAGCGCCGCTCAATTCACAATGTGCTGCTTAATGAGCCCCCATATCCAGAAATCATTTGCATTAAATCTTCATGAGGGTGCCGGTGTGGTGGAGAAGCCCTGATCAAATGGTAATGCTCCTTGAATAATGGATTCCATACCATGTTCATGCTGCTTTGCATGTCTTGGGAAAAGGCATTTGCGCAGCATGATATAGGTTTATAGCTGTAGGTTTGTGAACACGTCTATGGATTACTGGAGGCTTGTGGGTGTTTGAGGGATGGGGAGGAGGAGGGGGGTGGTTGTTCTCTCTCCAGGCATGTGCTTGCAGTGTAACCTGAGAGTTGTCTGCCCTTGTCTGCCCTGCACAGCTCTGGATAAGATCTACAATAATCAACCTACAATGCCCTCCACTGCACTCCTCATCTGGGTCCTACTGCCTGCGCACAGAACCTCACGCTGATGTTCATGACTGAACTAAATCTATATAATGTAATTGTCATATAGATGAAAGAATTATGGGAAAACTACAAGATTAGTTTCAGTTTTTTATTTATCATTCGAACGAAAAGGGTCATTCATGCAAGACATGGAACAAAACACAGGTGATTTGACACATGCTTTTAAAAGTTTTGATTTTCACAAGACCTCTTTAATCATTAAATATGTCTGTCTAGCATATGTTTTCTTAAAAAAATTATAATAGCACACATGGCAACCCAGTGTACCTCCAAAACTGTTTATTGTACAAACGCAACACAATAAATCTTACAAATGTGCATATTTATACATAATACCATGAACCACTTAGGCCCAATAATACGTACAATTATGAACATGACACAGATGGAATACATTTTTGCATTAGTGATGCACCAAAACTTAGGCAACCAGAAATATTCAGCAAAAACAGCAAACAAATAACAATAGATTTAGATGGCTGAAATCATTGTCATGTTTTTAATAGTTTTGAATTTCACAAGACATCTTCTATCATCAAATTGAATGTCAAGCAAATGTTTTTATGTATTTATTGTTTTAAACGGCACAAATGGGTGTAAATGGCAACCCAATGCACTGCCAAAATAGTTTACTGTACAAATGTAAAAATAAAATTCTTAAAAACACACATGAAATTTAAACATAATACCATGAACATCTTAGGCCCAACAATATGTAAAATGATCAACATGACATAGATGGAATAGGCAATTTGATTATTAGTGATGAAATAATTTCAAACTAAAATATTTGGCTATTTTGGTTTTGAAGGGCTAAAACGGTTGATTACAATAGCTTTAGAACTTCTCTGATGACTGTTTTCACTGCGTCAGTGCCAATTTTGTGCCCACAACCCAAAAGCCTATTTACAATATTTTGCCATCCTACATATGCATGACTGTATGATTAATTGCATTTTATTATTTGCATTTAGTTTAGTTTTTCCCTGATATCACTATCAGTACAGCCCAGGGGTAGAGGGACAGTTAGTCATGTGTGAGATCCAACCAAAAGTCATGACCAAGCAAGCACTATGAGATGGGCTGCAGAGATTAGTGTAGAAAAAAAGAAACTATTGAAACTATTGACCTTGTTGTAGCATTGGTGGAGCAGTTAACATTCAAATTAGTGTCAAGAAAAGGCTTTACTTCTATAATGTTTCATTGACTGATTCATTCAGCAACAAAACACAATTAATCATTTACTCTGCTGATTCATTCAAAACACTGATTCATTCAGGAACCAAACAAGTGACTATCTTTATAAATGAGTCAACAAATCATTCACTCAACTGATTTGGTCAAAAATACTTAATCATTTAGGAACGGCACTAATGTGTGTTGATCAGAGCCACATTTATTTTGCTTTGGTTCCATTTGGAACTATTTTCACTGACAGGTAAAAACAGACAAAGTAACTGGCAATATTGTTTAAAATGTAAGTTACTTACTTTTAAGTAAGTAAGTTACTTTTAATTTCTTGTATATTGAAGAAATATAATTCTCGCAACCGGGCTGTTTCTCTGAACCGCTGATATTCGGAACAATCAGCACTCTTGCTCGTGATAATGCTTAAATATATCAGAAATATAAATGTAGCTATTGTTTTATCGCTGTTCTTTTTTGTGATATTCACAGCATTCACTTTGTAAAACAAGCTGTAGTGTTCTGAAACCATTCGGTTTTTGATCTGCTCTCTCGCTTTCTATAAAAGTAACAGGAATTACTTGACCAAACATCCTCTCCGCCAACAGCTTCTTTGCTAAGAAACACCAGATATATTTGACTAGCTCTTATCTCTCTCTCAGTCTCTCTTTCTCACACTCTCTCAAATCTCTCTTTCTCTCTCACAGCGTCTTTCCATCCCCATCACCAACAACTTTTCGTCTCCTCTCCCTCCCAGCTGTTGCCCTTGTTTGTCTTTCCCTTTCCCCCTGGGCTCAGAGTTTCCTGTAGGGCTGGGCAGCCTCATCTCAGCCGTTTCTCCCAGAGAGGGCCTCGATCTCCAGTACTATACTTCTCAAATCTGTTCACCATCTTAAATATATGAGTAGTTTGTCCTTAAATGGAATATATACTTCTATAAAGCTTAAAAAAATACATCATATTTTTATTGGCCAAAATAACTTACATCAAACTGGTCATTAAAAATATCGAGTTCACTTCTGCTTTGGGAATGTAATATAAAACTAAAAAAAAACAGAAGACTGAATAGTCTCAAAAAAGCTAATACAATTTAGATTTGCAATTAGTGTTCTTTTAGTATTATTTATATAATATTATAGAATTTATTAATATTTTGAATTTTTATTTTTTAATAAAAAATTTTTATTTTCATTTTTATTTTAGTTTAAGCTTTAGAAATTAGGCGCTTTGTCATTTTTATTTAAAATTAATTTAGTTTTAGTTTTAGTAATTCAACTTTCACTTATTTCAGTTAGTTGCCAAGGTAACATTTCTAAATTTCATTCAAGTTTGTTGAAGTTTTCACAAATTTTTTACATTTAATTTGAGCTTTTTTTCAATTACCGAAAATTATTTTTCTTAAATTGCTGAGTTAAAGGAGTAGTTCACTTCCAGAATAAAATTTCCTGATAATTTACTCACCCCCCATGTCATTCAAGATGTTCATGTCTTTCTGTCTTTAGTCGCAAAGAAATTAAGGTTTTTGAGGAAAACATTCCAGGATTTTTCTCCATATAATGGACTTAAATGGTGGCCAATGGGTTGAAGGTCCAAATTGCAGTTTCAATGCAGCTTCAAAGTAAATTATCAGGAAGTTTTTATTCTGGAGGTGAACTAATCCTTTAACCTTTTAACTAAAATCAAACCATTTTAAATGTACTTACTGATGAAGGAAATCAGATCAAACCACTAAAACACAAAGCTAAGTAGAAATGAATGAAAGTACCGCGTTGTTAAAAGGTTAAACAATATATATATATTTATAAATATATATATTTATAAAAAAAATTTCTTTGGGACATATAGGTGGGAGAAACTGGAGTCAAAATCTCTGGTCAAACACTTTTATCAACCCTAACATACTTTTATCAACCCTAAAAGGAAGTGCAGGTGCAGGCAGGGAAAGAGACAAAGAGGGGGAACCGTCATGCCTAGCTGTTGGAAACACTGCAGTTGGTTAACAAAAAGGAGCTTTGTTTGAAACCCAAACCTCTGTTGAGTTCATGTCAGTACATTCCACTAAAACATCTTCTACCATGAAAGCACAGATCTTATGCCCCGTTCACACTACAAGCGACAAAGCGACACGATCCCATTCATTTCAATGGAGAGTTGGCGATTTCCAGCGACAAGTGCAACAGCTGCCGTTGGCGACGGATGGGGTGTGTCCAGTGACAGTTCAGAATCCTTCAACTTTATGCAAATGAAGAGCGACTTTTGGGAGCGACAGCCAATAGGAAAGAAGACGGCAGAGTTCATGTGATCGCTCTCCTCTTAGCCATAGATAAACATACGCAATGGAAAAAAAGTAGGCTCTGTTTCTCATTCATTTTATTTGTATGTACAGATTTAATTCATATTTATATTATATTTAGTCTTTTGCCTCCAAAATGTTTGTATTTAGCGGCAAGAAACCTGATTCGCTGTCAAGGCAACCAGCAGTGTGAATGCCAACTAGCAACCTCATCGCCAGCCCCTGGTGACATGCAGCGACTAAGGCTAAGTTCACACTACACGACTTTAAACATAGGCAGATCGCTGTGCTGTTCAGACTACATGACTTGATTGTCTGTCTTTAAGTCGTTGTGGTGTTCACACTAAGTGACTATGTAAATGATCCGCAACCGGGGGTTACACACTACACGAGCTGACAACAACTCTGTCACCCAACGGCTCTACAAACCACGTTTTGTTACGAAAACACACGCGAGAATTGGAACGGGAATGACGCGAAACAACACGTGAAACAGGAGTTGTTTATTTGAAAATGGATGTCGCAAAAAAATTAGCGCTGCAAGCTGTTTGCTCGATGAAATATTTTGCTCCATTTACTGTGTCCAAACTTTTCTTTAAGCCACGTGATGTCGAGTCGGCCGACCGGTCCAGATATTTGGCATGCTAGATATTTGTTTGCCGTCAGCGAGCCTCTTTGATGTGTCGTTTTGTAGTTCACACATAAAGATTGCTGAGCGCCGATCACCCGCTGATTTTCCCCCGATCACAGCCCGACCCTGCAAATCGGGCTTAAAATCCTGTAGTGTGAACTTAGCATAAGTCGCTGCTAGTGTGAACGCAGCTTTATTTTTTATTTACTTTATTTCAAAAGATGAATTCCCTATGTACCAACAAAAACACATGGAATGAGAACCAATACAAAGATGAAGAATGAGCTCTCCTCAGGCGTTGCACCAAAACGTTATAAAATATCAAAAACATTTCATGAATAGAAATGTGTGATTTACACAACGTCTACTAAATCAAGATGCTGTATTGGCTTATTCAAAAACACTTTCTGTTGAAATGAATGCGAATTTTCTGCCAGCAGTGAATTTCTAACCTCCTCATAAAGGGTCAAATCAGGACGCTCAAAGTCAGAGATTTTTTCTCCCACACACACCTTCTGTTTTTTAATGCATTTTCTGGTCTAATTATACATCCTGAGTTCCTCACCAACTACTGATTATGAACCTGACCTTACTTGCCTCCACCATTTCTAATCCTAAATTAATTTCCACACGAAACAGGGATTGTTAAAGGACACTTACGGTTGACAGAGCTTGACTAGGTCTTGGTCTGTGGTTTCTGGATGGAGACCACGGATGTACAGGTTGGTTTTGCTCAGCTGGTCCCCACCACTGTTGATTCCATTACTGCTGGTGGTGGTGGTGTTGGGACTGGGCAGCGCCATCTGCTGGGTGGAGGATGCATACGCCTGCTGTGAAAACAGAGATAAGACAAGATGCAATACAATGCTATTAGATTAAAATTCCAAAGGGCTTTCCTTTAAAACTTCCCCGGTGATTTTTGCATTAGAAGTTATTGTGCTGACCATTTGTGACTCACACAGAGCAAAACACTGAAATATTGAAACAATGCTCTAATTATTACTCACCCTGATGTTATTTAAAACCCATATGCTGTTGTTTTCCATGGAACACAAATGGAGATTTCCATGCAACAACAGTTCACTGTGACAAAAAAAAGTCTTCTTGATGCCATGCAAAAGCTTTGTGTGGAAAAACTAGAATCAGATCAGTCTGATTCACAAACTGGTTCAATCAGTTCACTGAAAGTAACATCTGTGTTCAAAATCACATACTTTCTAAGTAGGTACTTCTTTTGAATGAATAATGTTACTTTGTAACCAGGGATTGAAATTAACTTTTTCACTCACCAACCAATTTGGCTACTACATTTTTAAGTTACCGGCCATTCATAACTTCTACTGGCCAAAAAAAAAGACAGAAATAAACCAACAGTTTGAGTCCGTCTACACTGGGCATGACAAAGCGACCGTTGCAAATCATATTGTGTCAGTACTAGGGTTGTGCCCTATTGACAAAAAATAATATCTCAATATTTTCTGGGATTTTATCGATAAAGATAATTAGACGATATTTTGCTGAGTGTGTTATTGTGCTGATATCTTAAGGACTACCATGGACAGCTGACTCCTAAAGTTTTTGATATTCTTCATATTCTGTGTGGTCAGTACACAGCAGTGATAGAAATTAATCTTTTCCAATAAGTTTAAATTTATTTTTAGCTTTTAAATTAATTTTTTTAGCTTTTATGGGCATTTTTACCTTTATAAAGCCATTTTTTTCTAAAAGTGTACATCATCTTTTGAGTCAAATTCTTACATTTAATCAGTCAGTTATTATAGTAATACATTTAGGCTGTTACTAAACAAATGAAATCAGTATCAATAAAATTCATCTTTGATGAACTTGCAGAAGTTGAATATGAAGTGGCATTTAGATGTATTTACACATGTTAATGCAGCTTAGAGGGACATGGAATGCTTTAGCCTGCAGTTACAAATGCATAAATAATGTTTTGATATTTTAAACATGAAATGTTGAATACTGATATTTGAAATTATTTAAAAAATTAAAACCGCCAGTAGGTGGCAGCAAGTTACTGTTAAGTGAGTCATTGCGATTGAACCGAATCATTTAAACGGTTGATTCATTCAGTTACGAAACAACGTCATGTTGCTCAGAGACGCACAACAGTACTGTGGCTGTGTTTGGAATGTTTTTTTGTTGGTGAAATAGTGCAGAAATAGCACAAAAACAGCCAATATGCGGTCTAAAATGTAAGTCTCTTGATATTAACTTATTGTTTATTGAACTTGAACATGCTTATTTTTTAAAGAAAAAAACGGCACTCTTTGTGTGATAATGATTAACTATATGAATTGATATAAATTTATACATTTTCTGCCCCCTTATCTTGAATTATGTGATCATTCTTAATGCATATTAATAGACTGAATAATGCAGTGAAAGATCGCACTCTCAATGCGCACGCGCACTAAATCCTGTGTTGGTCTAACCAGACTTCATCACGTCGTGTATGCGTGCCTCTGTAGGTGTGTTTTGTTTGGTTTTTGCAATATACTCGATAATGTCATAATGTCTCACGAGTTCATTATTTGCGCTAAACCTGTGCAGATTTGGCTTGCATGAACTTCCCCAAGAAATTAATTAGTGAACATAACTTACGAAAAGTAACCCGCCAAATTGGCTAGTGATTTGACAGCGTTACCCGCCACAGCTGATATTTACCCGCATTTGGTGGGTTGGCGGGTGTTAATTTCAAACCCTGTTTGTAACATGTTTACTCATGTTGTCATTAGCATGTGACCTACCAGCAGTAGTTGTGTCGATTCACTGCCATTAACTCTTGTCCTGTGGCATCATGGGACAGTAAAGTGTCCATCTGATGCACGCTTTGCTGGAAGTAGGTCATCTGGGTACTTTTCGCCCACTGTTTTTATGAATACTGTGAATTTGGACATACTATCCTCTTCACATACTGGTTGAAAACAACATGAGTGTGTGTAAATAATGACAGAATTTTCAGTTTTGATTGAACTGTCCCTTTAAAAATGTGATTTGGTTTACAAAAACAAGCTGATATTGAAACAGAAAATGCCTCTGATTGTTGTTGTGTCCAAAGCCTGGGGCTTTCCCTCTCCTGAGAGGTTCTGTTAGTTTTCTAATTAACTCCTCATCAGTCAGAGGGGCATTCAAGCCTGTGAAATCAAATCTCAGACAGGGAACAATTGGCCAGTTTAATACATGCCACAAGTTCACTTGTTTGGCTGAGATTGTTGAAAAAAGGGGAGAGGGGCACAACCAGAAGTGCCTGCCCAAACGTTATGTCATATATAGGACTTTTGTCTTTTGCTCTCCTCTTGAGCCAGTTGAACTTAGTTATAGAAGCCTGTCTAATTAAGATCTGACCTTGTTAGCATTGAGCGCTAATCCCTCTCATGTGCTGGGTGCAGTCAGAAAGCACTGTCTCATTAGGACTGCTCTACTCAGCTAACTCTGCCTCTGCATGGGAAAACAGATGACTGAACCCCACTAAGCCCATCTGCCCTGCAACGCTGTTCAAGGTTGAGCAGTGCCACACACTATATATATACACAAAGACGTTTATAATGTATAATAAGCAGCACAACTGTTTTCAAAATCAATAATGGGAATCTTATGGTATTGAAGACTGGAGTAATGACTGCTAAAAATTCAGTTTTGTCATCACAGGAATAAATGACCTTTTAAAATATATTCAAATAGAATAGCAATTTTAAATGGTAATAATATTTCACAATATTTCTACAGTATTCTTGATCAAATAAATGCAGCCTTAGTGAGCATAAGAGACTTATTTCAAACACATTAATAAAGCCTTACCAACCCCAAACATTTGAAAGGTAGTGTATATATAATTTTATGAAAATTTTAGGGAGGTTCCCAAACTGTGCTGTTAAAAGGTTTTTTCATAGTTGTAAATAAAACAAATATTTTTGGAGTATTTTTTACAAGAAAATACTATTTCAGTCTTCAGTCTTTCTACTTCAAAATTTCATTTTTAATAAAATGTGTTAACTTGCCATTTCTTTTCAATTATTGGTCAAATTTACTAGCAGTTTCAGAGTGAAAATTGTTTAAACGCCTTTTTTTTTCAGTGTGCAAAATATGCGCAATAGTATCATGGGTCATTTTATTCTTGCATTCTGGGGAGAAAAAGTTAGTTATGCATTTTAGTTCTGTTTAACTAAGTTTGCATGCTTTGTATTCTCCTCATGACTTCTCATGACCCATATGGACTCTACACAAACATATCCCATTCAAGTACATCTGTTAAACCTACAGCTTTAATTATTGTTCATGCAAAGCATGTGATATATTAGGTGAAGACATTCCTCGGAGTCCACAACCTCGCTGACAGTGATTCAAGCATCACGACCATCCTCACGTGCTCATCTGCTGTGACTGCTCTGTTTACTTCAGACTGAATGAATGCAGAACAAATCCTTGTCAACAACTAATCAATACCAGCAAACCTGCCCTTGAACATCTCAGTTGCACTATAATGAAACGCGAGAGTCTTCCCTTATTGGCACTTGAGGACAGCACTGCAGTGGAACCGTCTATAGGCCGCCTCTTCATTTCCATAGATATGCGCAGTGTGGTAATGAGAGTATGGAGGGGTTTGCACCTTACTTGATTACTCCATTACAGTGCCATAGGGCAGACTCTTGGGAAGGCTTGCAGAAATAGAGGTCACAGGAGGCAGTAAGCAGCTCTGAAGGGTTAGCAGGGGATCTGGCTCTAAAGGGCTGGCACCAGGTGTGAGGTGGATGGAAATAAATGGTCGGTCTGCCGCTCCAACCTAGGTTACAGTATGTATTGTGATGCGTGCTTTGGGTTTGCCGGGGAATATGGACATTTAATGACCTACTAACACACATTGCGGCATAATGCAGCCATCCATAGCAAGTGAAAATAACTTGCATGCATTTTATATACGGTTACTGTTGGAAGAGAGGTACAGTGGGTACGGAAAGTATTCAGACCCCCTTAAATTTTTCACTCTTTGTTATATTGCAGCCATTTGCTAAAATCATTTAAGTTAATTTTTTTTCCTCATTAATGTACACACAGCACCCCATATTGACAGAAAAACACAGAATTGTTGACATTTATGCAGATTTATTAAAAAAGAAAATCTGAAATATCACATGGTCCTAAGTATTCAGACCCTTTGCTCAGTATTTAGGCAATCAATGAATGTACTTTTGTTTAATAATTTTGATGTAATGAATTAGACAAAGTAAAAGGTGTTTTTATGATTTTTTTTTTTAGTTTTCAATTTCTAAAAATACATAATATATATAATAAAATACAAAATCATATTTAGATGTCTTGGTCACAATGCACTAATTTTGTAATTCTTTATTTTTAGTGTGTAGTTAGTCAAATTACACTGTGGTTTGAGAAATTAGATTAGAATCTAAATTTTGATGGTTTACATTTTTATTATACTTCTATTATATTAATATGATTTTTAAAACAATATTTTAATGTTATTATTTTTTACTATATATATATATATATATATATATTTTTTTTTTAAATAAAATAAAATGTTTACATTTTGTGATGCCAGTCAAATGATTGTAAATTTATTTAATAATTTTGGAATGTAATGAATAAGATAAAGGTGCTTTAAAGATTATTCTTTAGTTTTCAATTTCTAAAAATAAGTAATATACATAATACACAATATCATATATAGATATCTGGGACACAATGCGATACATTTGTGATTTTTTTTATTTATTGTATAGTTGGTCAAATCACTCTGTGGTTTGAGAAATATATTAGATTAGATTAGATTTATGTTAGAATCAGATTTTAGAGTCATATTATCTTGAATAGAAATATTAAAAACTGTGTTGGCCTAATAATATAATACATAATGCAAAAATTTGTTTAAAATAATAATAATAATAATAATAATAATAATCTGATAGTGTAACAAAAAAGATTAAATCTTTGCATGACAATACTGAGACAATATTATTAAATTAAAATATACTTAATTTATACAGATTTGTGTCTCTCACTCCCATTTCCCCAGAGAAATGAATAGAGCTTTGATTTCTAAATCACATATATGGTGATTCTTGTGAAATATGTAAATTTTCACCAAAACATAGTTCATTGGATTAAGGAGGAGGAGGGGCTGGAACAGCAGAAAAAAATCCCTCAGTTGTTCAGTTCTCCACCTTTTTCAAGTTACACTCACAAATCAGGATTTCATATTGTCAGGCATTTTCTCAGCCTCTCTGTCTGTATATCTTTTGGCTAATCAAAACAGTCACTTTTAGTAGAAATTAAAGAAAAAAACAAAAAACTTTGCCACAGCCACTAACCCAGGATCCATGCACAATGTTTGAGATGGGAATTGCAGGAATTCCAAGTCATTTATCTCTGAGCAATCTGCATCCCTGCCAAGAGTGCTGGAAGGAGGGGAATGACTCTCCTTCTAGGCTGCTTGGTTTTCAAAACTGTGTCTTTCAGCAGTGATCCATCCCGTGAAGGACAATTTCGAAGTAAGTGAACACACATTTCTGTAGCGGTACCAACAGAAACAGACTCTGTCCCAGGGAATCTAATGCATGGGCTACTGAGTGATTCAAATATTTTTGTAGAATCACATAATCTGAAGAAATCTTTACAGTCTTACAGACTTTGTTACAATGTTGTAAATGTTGAAAATGCTATAATTCCAAGCTTGCAATTTAGTGTTTATTATTAGTATTTCAAACTATTCTAGTTTTTCAGCACATGCCTTCATTTTCTAGCAAAAGTGTTGAAACTTAGAGTCACATTATTGCAGTAAAATTTAAACCTGTCACTGGAAATTTTAAATATTTATTGTAAATATTACAAATTTTGTGTTTATATTAATATTTTAAGAATATATTTGAAATATATATATATTTTATAATTAAAATGATAAATTATTAGTTATATTTTGTGGTGGTACCAGTTACAATGTTAAAAGGAAAAGGAAAAATTTTTTTTTTGGAGTAATACTGAGAAGCATAAGAAGCTCTTTTTACATCCACAGCAGGCTCTCATTATTCCTCACTATACTGTGCTGTTCAAGACATATCTCAAAGCTCTCAACTTTACATTCAAACTGATTGATTCACATAATAAGGATGTTTCATTACCTGAAAGGTCACAGAATATTTGGTAGGCTGTAATGAGCTTCAAATATTCATACTGTGTAAAGTGATTTGCAACATTTTGTCGCCCCACAGTGTCATTCTCCAGTGGATTTTATTCCACCAGAGCTGACAGCAGTTGGGTGAGTCAGTGCAGCAGTGCTTAGCAGACCTGCAGGGCTTAGGAAGCCTATCTAACTTTGGGGCACTTAAGAAAGAAATTAGAGACCAGTCGCTGCTGCACATTCTCACAATCAAAAAATTCTGGAAAAATTAGTGTCCCCTGATAACTTGTAGGCACACAGGCTGTGGAAATAGTATTTCAAATTACTTTAATTTTCTGCAGGGCTTATTCACATCAAGAAGAAAATTTTTTATTTTTAATATTAATATTTTTATATTTTTATTTTAATATCTTGCATTAAGGTTGTGAAGTTACATTAAATTATTATCTTGCATTTAACTCTTGTATTAGGTTGAAAATCAGGGTCATTAGGTCACAGGATCAGATTGATTCTGACTTTGGATTCAATAAAATTAATAAACAAAAATAAATAAATCACACTATATGATAAAAAAATCTGGGAAAACATTAATACATCTAACAAATGAAAAAAATTTTAACAGTTTTTTTTTTAAATAAACTGTGAATATTATTAACAGTATTGCAACTATTTAAAAAAAAAATTTCATTTTAAACAGAAGAAGTGTGTGCTTTCCTGAAGCTCAAACAGCGCGTGGCACTTTCCAGCAAACTGCGCATGCATAAATTGATACAAATGTACACTTTGGATAGAAGTGTCTGACAAATGCATAAATGTAAATATAAATTCCCTCAGAAGCAGAGAAAATGACGTAACAAAATACATCAAAAAATGTTTTTATTTCAGGTCTGTGCAGCTGCCTTTAAAGATGAAATATGAGGGTCAAACTGACCTGCAAACATAATAATCATAATAGAAATTATGTACATACACACTCCACAATGCATTGGAGTGTCGACACTTTGCAGACACATTGATGACCCTAAATGAGGAAAAGTCCCAAAATGTCAAGAATAAAATAATAGGTTAAGCAGTATTTCGAAACAACTCAAAAATCGTAATGAGTCAAAATGACCTGCAATATAAGCATGCGAATGAGAGTGCTTTTGGTTAGCTTTCTCATTCCGTCCTTGGTATAAACAGACCTTTAGTCTCACAATTAGTAGGTTCATCTTCCTGTTGGCCCACACTCATTGGCTATGTTTACATGCACAATTTTTGGTTCAATCAGACTGAATTCATTCCGATTAATGAATCTGAATGTAGTGTTTACATGAACGGTAAATAAAGTGATCGGGCTGATGTGCGCGTTTATTCGTCACAAGCTTCAAATCGTAATTGATTTTTTTTCTGACATGCGCACACTGCACAAATATAGAGTTTCTCATTGTTTGCACATAACCACTCTCCAACACGGTTTCTTTACTTGTTTTGAACAGCAGAATTAATATGTATCCATTTATGGATAAATATACATATAAACCGCTGTGCTGCTCATATTTATCACACAGTAAAAATGGAGGAGAATCTAAAACAAGGACTGGTGGGAGGTTGTCCTGCTCCACTTCACAGTTGCCGAGTGAAACGAGAGTTTTATAATGACAGGACACGAATTTATACAACACTTTATTCAAAAGGAAGAACCGTTCATTCCACGCGTCATACGTCATTACGCTATTTCTGCATCATTGCACATGCGCAGTCCTTTCAGTTTCGGGGTTCAATCCGATCAAGTGTTTACATGCACTCTCAATCGTATTAGAAAAGGAATAAACCACCCCCTTCAATCCGATCAAAATTTCATTCCGATCGAGCTCAATCGGATCGATTAAGGTGTTTACATGAAGGCTTTTCAGTCCGATTGAGCCGTCAATCCGATTACAAACAGATTATTTGGTTGCATATAAACGTAGCCATTGAGAGCTGCAGTATCCCTGCAGATATATTGTTTGGTAATTTTACCCACACCTGACATTCTCCCTCTGCATTTTTACATAGCTACAACAACTAAAAATTGATAGAGGGCTCCCTCAGCTTCAGAATACACTACAGCCAGGACTCGTCCAACATATTCCAAGTGGAACCTGAAATTGTTGTCCAAACTGGACTTGTCATTCTCCTTTTGGGCTTCTATTGGCAGCAACAACAGCCATCCTTACTCAACAGATAAGGCCGCCTCTAGGCTTTTGGCTAATAGCCCCTACTCAAACCCACTGAATACCATTCCAGCAGGTGAATTGCAACCTGACATCACCAGTTTTTTTTTTTTCATTAAAAACAGATGCCCTGAATTTAATTCTGCCCAAAACTGCTTTCAAAAATACTGTCTACCATCTTCACCGGCATCCCTGGGGTGATACATGGCATAATATCTCCATTCCATGGCAATATACAACCTTTCAGTGACAAACATGTCCTCTTTATGGCCGAGGGACATGATGCCCACCTGCCCAACACAGCTTACTTCCTTTCACGCTACTACCTACACTTCCTCCCCCAGCACTTACCCCGCTGTGTGAGTTATTGAGAAAAGATGCACCATGGGCTCGGACACCTGCCTGCTCAGCGGCTGGGCTGGTGGCAGCTCTGCTATCAGACAGTTCAATGCTTCTAGAGCAACACTTATAAGTAAAGTGTAGGTTTTGTAAAAATCGTGTGCACGGTTAGCTCTATTAACAAAAGGACAATGAGGTCAGTGAATGTGGTTAAACATGTAACTGTGACTCTCAATAGCTGTGGTCTTCTCTTATTTCTTCATAAACTGAAAGGTAATATGAAATCAGCGACCCAGTCTGCTTGCATCTATGTGTTGTTTTTGGATTATTTCCTGAGCATGGGCGTGAAGCTGAAATAACATTTAAAGAGCCAAGCTGGATCAGATCACAGGGTGTATGCTCATGAACCTGTCAATGAGTAGATAGACCATCATACCCAATGTCAGTGTCAGAAACTGCTTCCCTTTATCTATTCTATAAGGTATCAGGCATCGACACGTTAGTAGTCTTTCTTTGGTTTGCACTGTCATTCAGTGTTAATTAATATATATTTATGATGATGACCTTGTAAGGGCATTGAAGATCGCAGATGATAAAGATGGAGTGCTTTGAATAAACATGCAAGAAAACGCACCTGATTCACTCATCATGTTACAAATATATGGTTGACAAATTGAAGTGCATATATAAATGAACTAGCTTGCACAGAATCACTGCACAGTATTAATGTCATGTCAGGTAGCGACTGATAAAAAGAATAGTAGTACACAATAACTTCATTGTATCACTGTGGGTTCAACAGGAAACAACAGTGTTCACAGGTAAAGTAACTTACTTTCTGTAATATTTGCATACATTTGCAAACTTGAACTCAACAGGAATTAATTAAGTGATAAATACGTAGGATTTTGAGCTTATGCACAAAACAGAAAGGAAAACACATTTTTTTCCCTTTACAATTTCAAACTTAAAATATATACAGTGGTGTGAAAAAGTGTTGGCCCCCTTCCTGTTTACATGTAACTCGTAATTGCATGTTACGCTTAGAAGATTCATTTGAAAAACAAAAACAAAAATCGTTTATGAATGTAAGTTATTGGAAACGTAATCATTCAAATCAGTAGTAGCCTACCATATTTAGAACCATATCTGTCATTTTAAAAAACAACATGATAATATTAGTTTATGAATACTGAATAATTCACTGCGTAATGCAGTGCATGACATATGTCGGCGTTCAAGCGTTCGTTATTATAAATTAACATGTTATAAAAGCTAATTTACCTGGGGTTTCCCCCCCTCATTCTGACCTTTGCCTCTCCGAAAATAAATAGCCCATAATTCAAAGGCACCCCATGTCGGATTCATTGCATTTCTGTCTCTGAAAAAAGTCAATCCGAAACCTAAATGTTTCCCGTCATAGTAGTGGGATTTATAGGGGTGGGCCGAATGACTCAACGTAAAACTTGGTTAAACTAATTTTCTTTTTTCCCCATCAAGCAATTTTCCTCAAGAATCCCAAATAATAGTCTTCTACACGGATTTACTGCAACGAATCCACGAGCATCGAGTGCCCATAAATAAGTATCTCCGTGAACATAATCGGACCGCAAGTTCCGTACTGTCTGTGACTTCTCAGCCAGCAGATGAATCTACATTAAAATGCCCACTTTTAAATACACGCTGACCTTAGTATCACACTCCACAGCGGTGGATTAAACGGCACGATCGCGCGATGATACACTTCAGTATATTCACGGTTCCACTTTCAAGGACACTGCAGCTCACACTCATACAATTACACACACAACACAGATAAGCGACATAAATGAGCGTTTTCCGCCGGCCCGATCAGCTGACGCCACCGCTTATGAAGAGGGCTTTACCTTTTTACTGGTTCTGCTAGTATAGCCGTTATATGGGTTGATTCCTGTCCTCGGCGGCACAGAGAGCAGCATTTTTACAGCAGCAGCAGCAGCAGCAGCAGCAGCGCTGTGTCCGGAGCGCCTAGTACAGCCAAGAGTCAGCTGACGTCACCGGGGACATTCAGCCTGGAGTCTGTGGAAGAGATCGAGTCGCTTACACACACGCACACACACACACACACACACACACTGCTGTTCATTAGCACAAAGGAAGAAAACAGCAACAGAATACGCTATTCTCCTCTAAATGGTATTGAAAGCTATACTCCCTTATAAAATGAAAGAGTTTTGATTTCATATGAACTTTTTCTTTTTTTAAACAATAATGGAAGAAATCAACCGAAAGATCCATTCTTGAACTTTCTGGAAATCTATGCTGAATTTTCCCAGCTGCACAAACACTATTAAATATGATATTCACTGGTTATATATGCACCTCTGGGAACTGGACACTTATAAATTCAGATGTATTCTGTATTGTGATGCTCAGTAAAAGCACTAGCAAATGTAAGTGATTGGTCCACCACAAGTAGGGTGCAGTACGCTACAAAAATGAATAATATTGTGATTTAAAAGAAATTGTTTTCTATCAGAATATATTTTAAAATGAAATGTATTTCTGTGATGGCAAAGCTGAATTTTCAGCAGTCATTACTCCAGTCACATGATCCTTAACATATCATTCTAATATGCTGATTTGGTGCTCATTATTCCAGACTTTTGAATGATGTGCGCAAGTTATGAATTTGATCAAATATGCAGCCACTGAAATGACTCCCATAATCCCCGAAACACTATCAACAAATTTTTGGGGAGTTTCTTACAACCACACCTGCCATTTAGCTATTTTTCTTATTACAGTGTAGGCAAAGGAACACCATGTTGCCAGCAAAGCCCAAAAGACACTTGGGATCATGAGTCAGCCAGCAGCAAAAACCCAGTCATACACCACTAAGTCATCTCCTCCAGCATCACAGCAACAGCAGAGGAGCCGCCAGTGTTTATCTGAAGTCAGATGAGTGGCTAATGTAGGAGGATAGTTGTTTAAACTATCCTTTGTTTGGCCACTGCAGATGAAATCTCTTTGCTTCCAGTGCTCTGTCTACAGGTCTCTGGCATTTTGCATTTGTTTATGTTTAGATAAGAGCTACATGCTACATTCCTATGGTGTTGGTACAGTGTTTAATATGTAGAGACATATTTACACTTTCTGGATATTTTAATGATTAAAGCCTTGTTGGGTATTCTCAAAGAGTCAAAA
Organism: Sinocyclocheilus grahami; assembly: GCF_001515645.1. Taxonomy (NCBI): domain Eukaryota; kingdom Metazoa; phylum Chordata; class Actinopteri; order Cypriniformes; family Cyprinidae; genus Sinocyclocheilus; species Sinocyclocheilus grahami. The sequence goes on from NW_015506132.1 coordinate 406,852, forward strand.
CAGGATTGGAAATGTATATCCATATTCGGAAATGATTTATGATTTGCCAAGAGTTCAGTTCAGTTTAGTCTTGCAGTTCATTTGATTTATGACATTTCAGCTTGGGTAATATTAGGAAATTCGGTTCTAAACAGAATAATAAGGGTTTCCAAGCCCGTTAGCTGTCCTGGACAAATGAAGGTCACTGAGCTAATGATTTGCATATGTACACGAGATAAACAGTTTGGCCTTCCACAGTGCAAATCGAACATCAGATAGATACTTACAAACACCCTCTGAAAAAAAATATTATTATTAATTATATATAAATATTCATATAAATATATGAATTAATACTATATATTTTAAAATTGAATTTATTCTTGTGATGGCAAAGCTGAATTTTCAGCAGCCATTACTCCAGTCTTCAGTGTCACATGATCCATCAAAAATCACTTTAATATGCTGATTTGCTGCTCAAGAAACATTTCTTAATATTATCAGTGTTGAAAACAGCTGCGTAATGTTTTTGTGGAAATTGTGATATTTTTTTCAGGATTCTTTGTTGTTTAAAAGAGTAGCATTATGAAAGAAATGAAATAAATATTTTGTAAATCTGTTGTTATAAATGTGTATAAAGTCACTTTTGATAAATGTAATGCGTCCGTCCTAAGAGAAAAAAAATATATTGGCTGAAAATTTTTTTTGTAGTGACTCCCAAATTTTGCATGGTATGTATGATAATATATTTTATATAATTGTAATAATTTTCCCCCCCAATATATTTCCAAGTATATAAATAATAATAACAATAGTAAAACATTATATTCAATCAAATTTATCTAATTTCTCAGTTTGACTCTTTCCATTATAAATATTTTTTCTGGGCGACTCTATTAGCAAAAGTAGTAAACAACACATATACAATGTCTGTACATATATAAATATTACATGCATTTAAAATAAAATTGACAATGGCATAATAAATGATGGCAGCACAACATTTCAATTAATCACCAGCTTTTTTACATGCCTAAAGCAAATAAGTATGAAATCTTGATCAGATACTGAGAGAGGGAGCTGGAGAATGAAGTCTCGATGGGGGTTGGGAATATCTTTGGTGTTTGCACATACCTTGAATTCTTCAGGTGTTGTCAGCATGGCCCTTGTGGTAATTATCACCCTGAGGAAGCCTGACTCACTTCCCTACCTGCTATTTAGGACGTCTTCCTTTGAAGGAAATACCTTTTTTGGACAGAAAGATCATGCATTGTTACCTCTAGGATGCCCACGTTCAACTTTTGTTGTAAACTTTCAGGATTCCCATACTTTGTTGCAAAGATTTTGTTTTAACACAAACAGGGACACCGCAACGATATCTTTCCAGTGTCACCATTGGCAAATGCAATCACATTCTGAGTTCAGTGGCATCTGCAGTGCAGAGCTGGGAGATTCACAGGCCTGATTTATGCAACTATCCATCTTCGCTCAAGGCTGAGGGCCAGAGCAGTAATGTTGGCCTCGCAGACATCCCACAGTCCAAGATGTGTGATGTAATTTACCCAATGTTCACACGCATACACAAACACAAACACACACTAGAGAAAAGGTCTCTATTGCTGCCAATTATTCATAGCACTCTCACACATTATGTTGATGCTCAAAGGTAACAGAAGCAAGCTCAATGCAGCAAGGCAATATGAGCTATAACTGAGCCATCAAGTATTCAGCTCTATTTCCCAGCTAGAAACTCATTTCATATACATACATAAAGCAAACTAGATGCATGTATGCAAAATAGCTTGATAACCAAATCATCAGGGAGTGATTCAATTCAATAAATCTTTACATGGACCATTTGTAATTTCATCTCTTGTAGTCCTGACTGTCTGCAGCAGGTTGGTGGAGTCTGGGAACGCAGTCCATTCCTCCCCCATCCCCCCCCCCCATTGTAACCAGCTCAGTCTCAAGCGCTGTGGATGGTGAAGGCGGGGGATTGTGTGCAGATGTGCTTGGAGAGTGGCCAGGCGCTTTGCCCTGAGAGAACATGTGGTCTGGGACTGTTTACGCTGGCACTGTCTCAAATCAACCCCCACACAACATGCTAGGCCTCACAGGACACCACACACACACACACACACACACACACACATAGATCTCTTTCCCCTGCTGCTGCACAGGAGCCATTCTGCTAACTGAGCGACATCAGTCTTCATGTCAATTGTTGAACGTGAGGTGCATTCATTCACAGAAATAAAGCAAATATATTTTAAGTAATAAGACTTAGTTTTGTTAAAGTTGGCATGAAGTGAAAATTAACCTTATTTTCTAAATGTATGTTATACATCTTATTCGTCCCCTTGGAATTATAAGGTTCTATCTGCATTCCGAGTAGTTTTGAGATATTGAGCTTCAAAGTTTTTGCATTCCATTCGACTGTGTAGATAGAACTTTTTTGTTTTTTAAATAAAAAGTCCCAAAATGTACACAACATTAAAAAATCTATTACATAATGTAAATAAGATGTCACAGAATAAGAATATGTGAATAACTCAATTTTGACAAAAATGTCATATAGAACCTTATAATTCCAAGGGGACGTATTGTGAACAATTCAACCATGTATGTTTTTTTTTTTGTTTTTTTTTAGGTCATAAGTTTTAATCAATATATCATAACTGGATGTTCTCTGGTGACATATGCAGGATTTCTCCAATCAAATAATTCAGTTCACTTAAACCCTGCCCTTTTTGAGTGAAAATCCCTCATATCAAAATCCAACCAACAACTGATGGATAGAACCAAGTCCCCGCCTAGTTTATGTTCATGCTGCTCTTTTCCATTCTATAAAAGTGGATGGTGACCACGGTTGTTCAAGTACCAAAAAGGAAAAAAAGGCACAATAAAATTTGTCATGCTGTATTAGATGTTTTTAATTTAGATTTGACATTTTTATGTAAATTTATTCATGACTGTATTTTTGATTGCTGCATTTTACTCTTAAATCTCATTCACATATGCATATTATATATTTAAAAATATGTAACATCAAAATGTGTCGTACCAGATTTGACGCCAGTGATGACATATTTTATTGGTTCTACTGTGACTTGATCACAATATGCCACATTTTAATATGCACATATTCAGATTGCACAAATAACATTTCAGAGAAGTGTAGTTAAAGGACTTACATTTCTATTATTTTACTTCACAAGAATGAAGATGTATTGTGGTATTTTGGGGATTTTGTTTTGGATTTGTGTCACTTTTGTAGCTTGGCAGTCCCTGGTTACCATTCAGTTTCATTATATGGGAGCAGCTTGGGAACATCCTGCTTAAAGGAATAGTTCACCCAAAAATTTGAATTAGCTGAAAATGTACTCATCCTCATGCCATTCAAGATGTAGATGAGTTTGCTTCTTCATAAGAACAGATTTGGAGAAATTTAGCATTTCATCACTTGCTCACCAACAGATCCTCCGCAGTGAAGGGGTGCCTTCAGAATAGGAGTTCGTAAAAGAAACTGAAGAAAACGTAAAAATAATCCACAAGTAATCCACACAACTGCAGTCCTTCAATTAACATCTTGTGAAGTAAAAAGCTACATGTTTGTAAGAAACAAATCCACCAGTAAGGCGTTTTACATCTCGGATGGCCTGAGGGTGAGTAAATTTTTAGCAAATTTTTATTTTTTGAGTGAACTATTCCTTTATAAACAATTCCTTTTTTGTGTGAAAGAAAATTGAGTTTGGAAAACATCAGGGTTCAGCCTTATTTTTGTGTGAACTATCCCTTTAATGAAACTCTTGGATGAGACCAGATGTTTTGATGTAGGATGGCATAATAACCCACAGATTCATATGGCTCAAGATGACAAATCTAATGGCTCACTTGAAACTGAAAAAAAGCGACTGCTTTACCCAAATTGGCGGCCAAATCGTGCGCTGGGCGCATTTCAGAGACAGTTGAATGCACAGATTGTCACAGATGCCTAGGGCAGAGGAGGTCATTAAGCATGCTTGGTTGTCATGCTGTGTCAGACGATGAGCTTGTTGGATTTATACCCCAATGTACAATGAGCTTTATCACCACCTCCAAGCCTTTCTCCCAGTGAGGCATGGGAAATGAGGGTAGATACATGTTGAGGCACGTGGATGGCCAGACATCCCTGTAACGCTACTTCCAGATGCTCCACATTGTCGGAATGCTGTTCTCTTTCCACAACATCTGCCCGCTGCACATCTTCCCAAAAGACATGACGGGAATGGATGTCCCCACATCACAGACTGGGTCTCTTGTCTTGACCTCTCTATGGATTACAGATGTCATTCAGATGAAGAATCTTTTTTTTTTCACAGTAGGATTCTTTAAAGGGTTTGGCTTCTCCAATGTTGAAAGACACCAAAGTTATTTAACCAAGATTAAAAATGTTGGTTTAAAACAATTAAATCAAAGTACACTGTGTACCAAATAAAACAAGGAAACAATAAAAAAAAAAAACATGGCAAATTTAGCAGTGATTACGCACGTTCATTAAGCACTGAGTCATATGTGTTACATGACATCATATTAGATCATTTAAATGGACCTTCCTTAAAGAGAAGTCTAGGCGGTATTCCGTGAAACATTGCACTTATATTACGCTTGGGTGGGAGCTGAAAAATCTTCCAGAAATGTGTAGTATCTTGTTCACTATATAAGAGTGGGATTTATTAGAGAGCAAACTCTGAACAAAAGCACTGAAATGAGAAAATGTGCACTGGCTGGAGAGAAGAGAGTAAATAGGCTGGTGTCTAGTGCCACCCAGAGGACAGCACACTTTGATGGAATAAATTTGGTATTTTATGTATGAACTTTTTCTGGGCTGTTGGGAGCAGTGTTCCCTTTCAGTCGGTCACTCTCGACGTCCCGTCGGATGACCGACGAATTGGGATCTCGCTTAGAGAGACCAATCTACTTCGAGTGTAAACTAAACGAGCCAATGCACATTGGTATGCGATCATTGCATCCAGCTGCCGCTGATCACAGCATGAGTATAAGTAGGTAGCAGATGCAGCGCATATTCAGCTTTTTGCTTCGGAGCCGAGCGGTTCTATCGTTCTGCTCCTGACCTTCTGCTAAGAGTAAAGCTACAGTCAAGCACGCTCTTTGTGGGCTCTCGTGCTGGTGGTACAACGCTTCAGCGGCGGTGGTTTCCCGTGTTGAGTGGGTTGCGCACATCAGGCTGCACTACCCCTTGTGTATGTTGCAGACGGCCATCTCCCCTGTGCGCTTCAGCACACTAAAAGAGCAATTTCTGTCTAAAAGAGCTTCACGGGTGGAATGTCTTTTTAAAGACGCGTCTTTTTAAAGATGTCTTACCATCCGTGTGTTTCTGGGTGCGGTCGTTACCTGGCGCCAGGTGATGGTCACGATCGCTGCCTCTCGTGTCTGGGCATGAAGCACGCTGAGGTGGCTTTCGTGGATGACTCATGCTCCCATTGCAGGGGTATGACCATCTCGGAGTTGCGGACCAGACTCTGTTATCTGCAAGGGGGCGGAGTGCCCGTTCCACTGCCTAGATCTGGTATTCCCTCTGGTGGCAGCCGGGGGCGCCCTTTTTCTGTCAGTGGCCGGACTGGTCTTACAGTCACGGTAAGGAATTCCCCTCCAGGGACTCCCCATCCCGCCGGCACTTCGAAACCAATGGAGCTCTCGAAAGAGCAGGCTGGACCCTCCCGGGGGGAGGTAACACCTGTTTCTTCCGAGGCTCTCCCTGACGATCGGATGTCGATTGCAGCATCGGAGTGAGCCAGACTTTTCTGGGGATGAAGATCCGTCAGCGTTGCCGCCCTCTGGGCGGCCAGCGGTGCCGGATACGGACCCAGAAATGATGGCTATGCTTTCCCGGGCCACCGAGAGTGTCGGGCTCGAGTGGAATCTTCCACCGCGTCCCGAACCTTCAAGGTTGGACGATTGGTTTCTCGGGGTGGCTCACACTGGTTCTCAGGGCCCCACCCCAGTGCCTTTCTTCCCGGAGGCGCACGATGAGATCACTGGGTCATGGACGGCACCTTTCACTGCCAGAAACGGCCCCAGTGGCTCATCCTCCCTCACAACCCTTGATGGGGGTCCAGCGCAGGGGTACACGGGTGTTCCCCAGGTGGAGCGGTCGGTTGCGATGCAATTGTGTCCAAATGCCGCTACCACTTGGCGGGGCAAACCGTTGCTCCCCTCCCGGGCCTGTAGGCACTCGTCGGCTCTGATCGGCAGTGCTTATACGGCCTGTGGAGAAGCTGGGACCGCCTTACACGCTTCGGCGTTGTTGCAAGTGCACCAGGCCAAGGCACTTGGGTGGTCACGGCCCGGAAGTTCTCAAGGAACTCTGCACCGCGACGGACCTTGCGCCAACGAGCGATGAAGGTTACGGCGCGTCTCTGGGTGGTGCGATGTCCACTATGGTGGTCCAGGAGAGCCATCTCTGGCTGTTTCTGGCCGACATGCACGAGACGGACAAGACACGGTTCTTGAACGCCCCCGTGTCCCAGACCGGCCTTTTCGGCGACACGGTGGAGAACTTCGCCCAGTAGTTCTCCGCTGCCCAAAAGCAGACTGAGGCCATCAGGTACATCCTGCCCCGGCCCCCAGCCGCCGCCCCCGATCACGCGCAGCGTCCGCAGCAGCCTCCAGCAAAGCTGCGCCGTGAAGCCGGTCGCAGGGCAGCCGCTCCGCCCGTCCAGGCCCCCGCCAGACCTGGTGGTAAGAGAAAGAACAAGAGGCCCTGAGACGGGCGACCCAGAGATGGAGGGAGTTGCTCTTCGGGAGATGGTCTGAGGAGGAGGGCCGGGCAGAGAATCTTTTGTTTCCTTTTTTTCCGCCACTGACCTCTCGGTCGGTGGTACCCAAATACTCGACAAAAGAGCAAATTCTTCTATGTCTGGGTCCCCAGAGGGGACGGGGAGTTGTGGACGATCCAGTGCCGTATCACACTCACCCTCCTCTCTCGCCAGTGAGCAGCAGTGGGCGGATCGGGAGGACGAACCAACGGACTACCCACACACCCTCTGCTCGAAACCAGGTCAGTGTTACACACACCCAGACCCCGCCTCGGACCGGCTATGAGACGCCCGGGCTGGGTCCCTGAGTTCTTCCGCGCTGCCCCACTGCGGGTACGCCTGTAGTTCCGTTGATGCCACTTGCTCGGTGTCTGGGAGCCTGGCTAGGGCTACCCAGCCCGTCTCGATGGCTCCTTCGAACCGTCAGGTTCAGCTATGCGATTCAGTTTGCCCGGCTCCCTCCCAAGTTCAGGGGCGTCCACTTTACTTCAGTGAAAGCAGCAGATGCCCCTGTCTTGCGTGCAGAGATTGGAGTCCTGCTGGCGAAGGACGCAATAGAGCTGATTCCTCCAGCCGATATGAGGACGGGGTTTTACAGCCCTTACTTCATTGTACCCAAGAAAGGCAGTGGATTGAGACCCATCTTGGATCTGCACGTCTTGAACCGGGCCCTTCACAGGCTCCCGTTCAAGATGCTCACGCAGAAATGCATCTTCAGGTGTATTCGTCCCCAAGATTGGTTCACAGCGATCGACCTGAAGGACGTGTACTTCCATGTGTCGATCCTTCCGCACCACAGGCCATTCCTACGGTTTGCGTTCGAGGGGCGGGCATACCAGTACAAGGTCCTGCCCTTCGGGCTGTCCCTGTCGCCCCGTGTCTTCACGAACGTTACGGAGGCGGCCCTTGTTCCCATGAGAGAACAGGGCATTCGCATCCTCAACTACCTCGACGATTGGCTCATACTCGCTCAGTCTCAGGATCAGTTGTGCGAACACAGGGATTTGGTACTTTCA
>NW_015506132.1:414717-421635 GCF_001515645.1 Sinocyclocheilus grahami
ATCCTCAACTACCTCGACGATTGGCTCATACTTGCCCAGTCTCAGGGGCAGTTGTGCGAGCACAGGGACTTGGTGCTTTCACACCTCAGCCTGTTGGGCTTTCAGGTCAACTGGGAAAAGAGCAAACTCGCCCCGACGCAGAGGATCTCTTTTCTCGGTATGGAGTTGGACTCGGTCGAACAGACAGCACGCCTCACGCAGGAATGTGCTCAGTCGGTGTTAAACTGCTTGATTTCAGTTTATTTAAATTTCAGAGGCTCCTGGGGCATATGGCAGCTACGGCGGCAGTCACGCCACTGGGGCTGCTCCATATGAGGCCGCTGGAGCACTGGCTCCATGGCCGAGTCCCGAGGGGGGCGTGGCAACGCGGCACTTTCCAGGTCCAAGTTACACCGGCCTGCCGCCAAACCTTCACCCCGTGGTCAGACCTTGTATTTTTCCAGGCCACCGGCTGGGGGGCCACGTACAACGGGCTTGCAGTGTCAGGGGTTTGGACGGGGCCCCAACTGCACTGGCATCAACTGCCTCGAGTTGCTGGCAGTGCACCTTGCCCTGAGCCATCTCAAAGGGCGCTTACGAGGCAATCACGTACTAGTCCGCACGGACAACACAGTGACTGTTGCGTACATCAACTGACAAGGTGGTCTGCGCTCCCGTCGCATGTCGCAACTCGCCCGCCACCTCCTCCTCTGGAGTCAGAAGCATCTGAGGTCGCTTCGTGCTGTTCACATTCCTGGGGTGCTCAACCGGGCAGCCAACGAGCTGTCTCGAGCTGCGCTCCCGGGAGAATGGCGACTCCATCCCCAGACGGTTCAGCTGGTTTGGAGACGTTTCGGAGCCGCTCAGGTAGACCTGTTTGCCTCTCCAGAAACCTCTCACTGCCAGTTGTTCTTCTCCCTGGCCGAGGGAACACTCGGCACGGACGCACTGGCACACAGCTGGCCACAGGGCCTTCGCAAATATGCATTTCCCCCAGTGAGCCTTCTTGCACAGATGCTGTGCAAGGACAGGGAGGACGAGGAGCAGGTCCTGTTGGTGGCACCCAATTGGCCTACCCAGACCTGGTTCCCGGAACTGATCCTCGTGACAGCCCCTCCTTGGCCGATTCCTCTGAGGAAGGATTTACTGACTCAGAGACGGGGCACCCTTTGGCACCCGCATCCAGACCTCTGGAAACTTCATGTCTGGTCCCTGGACGGGACGTGGAGGTTCTAAGTGACCTACCTCAAGAGGTAGTTGACACCATCACTTCAGCGAGAGCACCGTCTACGAGACACGCCTACGCTTTGAAGTGGAACCTGTTCGTTAGGTGGTGTCCTTCTCACCAAGAAGACCCCCGAATATGCCCGATCAGAGTTGTGCTGTCCTTTTTGCAGCAAGGGTTGGAGCGAAGGCTGTCTCCCTCCAACCTCAAAGTTTATGTTGCTGCAATCGCTGCTAACCAAGACCCCGTAGAAGGGAAGTCGCTGGGGAAGCATGACCTGGTCGTCAGGTTCCTTAAGGGGGCGAGAAGGCTAAATCCTCCACGCCCCCCCTCTATACCCTCTTGGGACCTGACTCTAGTGCTCACAGCACTACAGCAGGGCCCATTTGAGCCTTTGCAGACGGTCGAGCTGAAATTTCATTCGATGAAGACTTTGTTCCTGCTGGCATTGGCCTCCATCTAGAGGGTAGGGGACCTGCACGCATTTTCGGTCAACGATTCGTGCCTAGAGTTCAGGCCAGCTGACTCCCAGGGAACGAGGGTTACCATACGTAACCGAGACGTTATTGTAGCAGTATTTGTACGTTTATATTATATATTATATTATAGTATTTATTAATATTTTGAATTATTTTTTATTTTATAATTTCAGTTTTAATTTGTATAATTTCAGTTTTAACTTCATTTTAATTAAGTTTTAACATTTTATGTGTACTTGTCATATTTTATTACTATTTTTAAAAGTGTTTTTGTTTAGCTTTGAATTATATATATATGTTTTTATTTTATTTTTAAGCTTTATTTCGATTAATGAAAACTATTTTTAATAGTTTCAGTTTTAGTTAACAGTAACAACATTTGTTGTGAGGAGCATGGGAAAATTTATTTTTAAAAGGAAAAATTTAGAAAAGTATAAATAATGCTTTAAAGAAAATGTAAAATGTGTTTTTTAATTGTTTGTTTTATTAGTGTCTGGTATCTCAGAAATTATTATATTATTTTAAAATGATTTATGTTTAATTTATTGTTTAAAATGATTGCCGTTTTAAAAAAGATTTATTTTTATTTACTCATTATTTTTTTAATTAAGACAGCAAGAAGGCACAAAAAGGCCCACAAAAAGAAACTTACCACTTACCATCATGATTAGTGTTGTTTGAACTGATTTTACAAATGCTAATTTTCTTAGAATGAGAATTTTTCACCCATCAAGTCTTGAGAATACTCCGCTCATGCAATAGCCATTATTGACCACTAGATAGAACCATGTCAGTAGGGTTAAGATAACAGACAAAAGAAATCATTCCTGAAAATGAACAAAGGGAGAAATAGAGCGGGGAAGAACAAATAGCGAACCCTAATTATTACGCAGCTACTCTCTGTATCAGTTAACCAATTTCAGTTTAGTGTTCTTTAATAATAGATCCATAACTGTACAGTTTTGAAAAAATAAAAATGAGTGCATTAAAATGTAGGGGGAATCCTAGCCACCTTAACTTACTTCAGAGGTGTCCATGACTAATAATGCTAATAATATTAATAATAATTTGTTTTATTATTGTTTAGTATTACATTTTTGCATTATTATTATTTACGTTTTTTTTGTTCTTCATCCAAGTGATCATACCCACGCTGAAGAAAAAAAAACTACAGTAATAAGCCGGTATGTATTACAAGACCTGAATTTTAAAACTTCATTATTTAATTGAAACAATTATCTAGCCAAAAGCAATTCTTCATGAAGCTAATCAATTAATACAAATGAATTACTTTGAGTCATAAGTATAGAGCCAAGATGGCTGCGTGGTGGGGTCAGTTTCCACCGACTGAGGGGCAAAACAAATGGTCAGTCGTAAGCTGAGCCGCGCATGCGCAGGAGCCCAGTGCCGCTTAGGGCTTTCAGTCTTTCTTTCTTTTTTTTAATTAAAATTATTTATTTTTTTATTAGACATTAAAGACATAACATGCAACATTTACAATATCATACCCACGCTGAAGAAAAAAAAAACTACAGTAATAAGCCGGTATGTATTACAAGACCTGAATTTTAAAACTTCATTATTTAATTGAAACGATTATCTAGCCAAAAGCAATTCTTCATGAAGCTAATCAATTAATACAAATGAATTACTTTGAGTCATAAGTATAGAGCCAAGATGGCTGCGTGGTGGGGTCAGTTTCCACCGACTGAGGGGCAAAACAAATGGTCAGTCGTAAGCTGAGCCGCGCATGCGCAGGAGCCCAGTGCCGCTTAGGGCTTTCAGTCTTTCTTTCTTTTTTTTAATTAAAATTATTTATTTTTTTATTAGACATTAAAGACATAACATGCAACATTTACAACTTTAACAAGACATCCACAAAGATAACACAATTAAAGGAATGGGTTTACATTACATAGAGAAAAAAATTAAAATCAATAATACTTAAAGAAAAAAAGAAAAAGACAGCATATACCCGTTCAATTTTCAAGTAACTTCAACTCTTTAGCGAATAAAATTGTATCTCTACATTTTTTGTTATCAATACATTTGAGAGACTCAAAATACAAATGAAAATCAGTCATAAAGACCTTCAAACAGGGTTTAGAACTATTTCTTTTACTTTTATGAATATGAAATTGACCAAATAAAATCATTAGATTCATCAGCCTCACCAGGAGTGTGTTTGTGTGCGCGTGTCTCCGTGACGTCAGCGGCGGGGTGCTGTTCAGTGCTGATTCTGGCGTCGCGCGGACTGCGGTGCGCACTGACAGGGTTTGCGTACGCTTGACGTCTCCTCCTCGCTTTTTTCACTCTCCCGTTTCTCCCTCTATCTCCACACCGTCTCCATCCATCCCCCATCATCTCAGACCTCGCGCAAAGAAGGAAACCCACCGCTGGAATGGATTATTAATAACGAGCGGAGGAGATGGACGCGTGATCGGAAGAATGGAATCGTTTCACCTGTTTCTCAGCATCCTCGTGCTTCGGGCCGGTCTCGCCTCCGCGGCAGATCAAAAATTCGGTAACGTTAAGTGTTTTATAGTGTGCGTGTGAGTGTAAATGTGTATGTGCGTGCGCGCGTGCTTTTCCGTAGGGAAAGGGCGAGACGAAGCGCGCGCCATGTCAATATTAGTCCCTATTAAAAGCGCGCTGATAAGAAGTCAGTGTCTCCCTTCCGAGTCGTTTCCTAGTTGTTCAGATACTCTGGAGGTTTCTACAATCCTCTTATAGCCTGAAATAAGTCCATGAATCCTCCTACATTCATACATTAATACGTCTACTCATACATTCAGTGTTCGTTCAACCAGTCGTTTCTCCCACTCCATCTTTGCCCCATCTGATGAATGAATAGAGCTACATTATAAACCTCTTGGTAACATTCTCATTCAGGCTGGGATTTCTTTTGTTGTTGTTATTAGTTGAAGAGCAATGCAATGGCAAAGTCTGTTACATAACCTTTATTTGATGTAAAATGTGGCAGCTTACTCATAGGAATATACAGGGTTCAATGCATCTTTGACATACTGTCAGTGCTGTTTGAAGTGCTGATTGTGACATCTCAGACATAGAATGGTGAATGCTTTGCTCATGAATATTAATTAGGTTATGCCAAGTATGTAACATTATCTTTTAATGTTTATATAAATGGTGTATGTGAAGTTCTGGAGTATTTGCTCATTTCCAAGTCAAAATGTATATGTAAACTTCAGCCTTATTATTAGAAAAATAATAATTAAAAAAGTACTAATTTTACTTTATTTAAAAAATATTTTTTTGCATTTTGTTTCTAATTTCACTAGAACGGGTTATGAACTATGGAAAAGACATAATTTGGAGTGCTTGTCTGAGAAATATGTGTACTTTAATCAAAGACATCATAGTAATTAACTAAAACCTTAAACATCTTCGCTGCTTGAAATAAAATAAACAGATAAAAAAGTTTATTTTTTAAACATTTTTAAAGTTAATTTTCACTTAGTTTAACATGATGTACTAAAATAACTAAAACTGAAATAAATATTAATAAAAACATGGACATATTAAAAAAACTAATAAAATTGGCAAAACGTACAACAAAATTACTTAAAAAAAAAAAAAAAAATTTATAAAAAACACATGGATAGTTTTTATTGCAAAATAAATAGGCTTATCTTTTTTTTTGTTGGGGCAAAATTCTGTATTAAGTTGTATTCGGTGTATTAAAACCATGTAATACCACTAAACGTGGTAACTTTCATACAAAACTCCTTTTTGTTCATCTCTGATGTTGGCCGTAAGCTTGGCTTGCAATGAACCCGGAACGTTCCGTTTTAAAATTATTCACGGCTTTGACAGAAAATCAGTTTATTTTTGTCGCCGTACAAGAATTGTCTCTTGAAATAAGAAAAGCATAATGTAATGGCATTAGATTGCTCAGCTGGAGTCTTACCACCCAGGGCCTGAGGAGGCTCTAATCTCCCTCTTTTAACCTCCCTCTCACTGGGATACACGGTAGACTCCTCTGCGACTGAGGGCTAAACCCAGATTTGCATAACCGACTAGATATGGCATGGTTCCTCCTTGTGTAAGAGGTTGAGAGCTGTGGATGAAAGGATATTGTTGATGGTAGTGAGTTGAGTGTGTGTAATTGGTGTTTTTAGTTTTGCGACATTGGTGTTTACCTATTTAACTGCTACACCCAGGAGGACATGGCTGCATGTAGCAAAACAGAAGAAGATGGGTGCTGTTGACGTGCCAGTGACAGGACACATAAGCGAGTGGTTTATCGAGTGCTTCTGTCAGCTACTAGGATGGAGGACGCAGACATGAGTGTAATGCTTGGCTGTTTCTTTATAGTCTAAAGGTCTGATGTTTTTGAAGGTTGTAATGGATTGCCTTCTTCCTTCCTCACATTAGGCGCAAACATGTCTGCTCAAATGTTGAGGACAGTTGTCATGTTTTCTCAACATCCCACACTCATGTGCTAGAACTCTTTCATATGTTTCTTTCTTACTTTTACTTTTTTGTTTCTGTTTTCACTGTTTTATATGTACTACCATTGCTAAAGTTTGGGATCTGTAACACATTTTAATTTTTAAATTGAATGATGTCTCTTATGCTCACCCAGGCTGCATTTTTTAAAACAAAAATACAGTAAAACAGCAATATTGTGAAATATATATAACATTTCGATTTGAATGTTTAAAATAATTGATTTGTAATTTATTCCTGTGATGGCAAAGCTGAGTTTTCAGTGTCATGTGATACTTCAAAAATCAGCTAATCTGCTGATTTGGTGCTCAAGAAACATTTATTTTTATTATCAATGTTGAAAACGGTTGTGGTGCTTAATATTTTTGTGGAAACCATGATACATTTTCTTTTTCAGGATTATTTGATGAAGAGAGAGTTCAAAAGAACAGTATTTAATTGAAATATAAACTTTTTTAAACCTTATGCTTTTTTACTGCCACTTTTGATCAATTTAATGGTAATCCTGCTAAATAAACATATTTCTTTAAAAAATCCCAAACTTTTGAACAGTAGTCTAGTTTTACTCGCAATACCTAGTGTACTGTCAGTGAGTGGGACTGTTTTGTAGCTGTGTAAAAGGGATAGTTGAACCAAAAATTATATTTCTGTCATCATTTACTCACCCTGAAGATTTTGCAAATTCTTTTTTTCCCCATGAAGCATGAGTTATTGTCAAGAATGTTTTGGCTGCACTTTTCCACGCAGTGAACAGGGACTGGA
>NW_015506133.1:0-277 GCF_001515645.1 Sinocyclocheilus grahami
ATGCATTGATGAAATTAACAGCTGGATGTGCCAAAACTTTCTTTACTTTCTCTACCGACAAAGTGAATCTGTACCTTGAATCTAGGGGTCAAACAACAAAAAGTCAAGTCAAGAATCTTGGTGCAATTCTTGGAGTCAGACTACCATTTCAATAGTCATGTCAATAACTAACTTACTATCATATATCAGCCTACTATCATATATCATACTATGAATATAAACCTAACAGACCACTCAGATCATTATGATCAAGTCAGTTAGAAACACCAAGGGTTCA
>NW_015506133.1:287-732 GCF_001515645.1 Sinocyclocheilus grahami
TGTGTGTATTTAGACCAGCCTCTGAACACTATCCATTAGATTATTGCAAGACTGATTCCCCTTCATCCTCATATAACAATACCAGTTTAAATAGCTGGAACGGTTATAATAAAAGTGTTGTAACTACTTTATCTCAGTGCTGTGTTTGACACTGACAGTCACAACATACTTCTAGAGAGACTGGAAAACTGGGTGGGGCTTTCTGGAATTGTCCTCAAATGGTTCAGGAAGATACTTACTTACTTAGAAGGGAGAGGTTATTATGTTAGTATAGGAGAGCATAAGTCTAAGGGGACATGTGGAGTCCCACAAGGCTCAATTCTGGCACCACTCTTGTTCAACATGTATATGCTCTGAGTCAAATAATGAGAAGGAACCAAATTGCTTGTCACACCTACGTAGATGGCACTCAGATTTACCTATCACCTAATGACTACAGCCCCAT
>NW_015506133.1:810-39479 GCF_001515645.1 Sinocyclocheilus grahami
ACTCAGATCATTATGATCAAGTCAGTTAGAAACACCAAGGGTTCACTCCAAACAAGGGTAGTCTGCTTTTAGCTATTCTGCCTCCCACTGCTGGAACCAGCTTCCAGAAGAGATCAGATGTGCTAAAACATTAGTCACATTCAAATCCAGACTCTAAACTAGTAAAGTGTCCTTTGGACGCACACCTCAGCATCTTGCAGGAAACGATAGGTCATACTGGGACTTCTTGCATACTGTTTAAATACTGTGAATTTGACATACTTGTCAACTGTTTGCAGGAAGACACAGATGAATAAAGTTCCAACTCGGGTTTAATAATAATAATCAACAAAACAGGCAAATTAAACAAACTGATTGCAATTCCATGTGCTACAGCTAGTGGCACAGAAAACACAGGGATGATTTAACTTACACTAAATACTACACAAACACTGGATACAGTGGGGAGCCTTTAACTCAAAACTAAGTAGTATATTCTAGCAATAATATTTTATGTATCATGATCAATAGATAAATCTCAGTTGTCGTTGAAAGGACTTAAATGCTGCTGATTCTCCAGATGTATTGAGACCAGTGAAACAGTCAATGTGAATGAACAGAAATGCAACTGCTCGAAGCATTCTCGTGAAACGGTTTACCCTTCACGTGCTCTTCATCTCCAGTGTCCCAGAGCTCCTCATTTACGCTCAACTCCAAAAGATGTTCGACTTACAAGCTCACTGGATGGAATTACTGTCATCTTGAATTTAGCTGTTTGTCCTTCAATCTGTTAAACTGTTCAAGGAGCATTTTGCAATGGGGCTTAATCGTCTTTTTTCCTGTTGTGCTGAAATGCAATGAAAACAGCAGATGTTTTTATCTTTTTTTTTTTCTTTTGAGAGACCAATAGTTCGATCTAAACTTGACTAATTCTTCAGTCTCTATGGCAACAAGGCTAAATTTATCAGTGACTATTTGTGTTTGCATCTGATGTAACAGGAGATGGAGAGATGTAACAATCAAACCTCAGAAACCAAGCAGGACAATCTTTTTATGAATGTTTAAAATTAACCTCTGATATATAGCAATAATCTGATATATACACGTACCTGTATATCAATTGCACATTAAACAAACTAACTAATTGTAAGTGCCACAGCATCACCTCTCCAGAGCATCTGCCATCACCGCAGGTTTTACCAGGAGCTGTCAGAGCGAATCTGGTCCAAAGGTCCAGGGCCCCTGAAACGAGCGCCCAGCACTAATTAATCCTCGCCTGTCAGCCAAACTGCAGGTCATTAACTACATAATGATCATCATAATGGAGCCGGAGATGATCATTACAGAAATCAAGGTTTGTATCTTGTCATAAATATTAGCAAAAGTGTGTTTAAGATGGTGCTATGACCTGTTGTCTTACTCGCTATTAGAAGAGATGAGTTTGACAAGTCAAACTTCCTTTAGTTGGTTATTTCTGTCACAGCTCAGATTAGATAGCTCCTTCCACACTGCAATTGGTCCAAAATCCCACTTCACATAGCTGTATAGAAGATGTGTTCATCTTGTAGCAATATGCGAGAGGCAGCAGTGAGAGGAGTTAGGTTTTTATGTGGTTTATGTTTTATAGGGTTTGGTGCATTAGAGAGCAGATCTGCATCGTGACTGCGCTGTCTGCAGTAGTCGTTTACTTACTACAATGTGACAACCTTTACTAAAATAAAAGTGTGCAAACCAAAAAAATAGTGTCATTAGAGTATGTTCTCTCACACTGCATTGGTTTTGCAGCTGCATTTGAAAAGCTGCATACTATTTTACTCGTCTGCATAATACATTAGAGTTGAATGTCAAATGCTTCAGCATCCTGTGAATTTCTCTTTTATCTGAAATGCTCTTATTTGATGGGCATAGCACAGGCCCGTGGAGCGACCAGCGAACAAAGCCAGATAACTGCTCGAGCTCAGAGCACTTAAAAGCATTCTCAATCATCTCACTGTGATTGCTTTGTTTTATACATGTTAGGCAGACAGCGGATTCAAGCAAAGAGACGGATGGACCGAAGTTACCTGACAGAGGATGAAACAAACAGAGGATGCAGAGATGGTTTTCTTATTTGTTTGGTTTGCTGTTTTCTTCATCGCTCTTCCAGACATCTGGACCTCCGTCTAACACTTTCTCTCTTCAACATGTGTAAGCTATCAAACGTTCACCAGGGAAGTTCTCACCTTGCCAGTTTTGTCCTGATGAAAGTGGCGCGTCTGACAGCTTGGAGAAGCGCTGAAACCTCTCTCACTCTCGTCAACTGCTTTAATGATGAAAGGAAATTTAAGGTTTGTTTGACTTCTTTAAAAATACATTCAACTAACATTCAAATACTTCTAATGAATATGCAACAGTGGTTTGGCATGATGATGATGTGAGGGCCATTCTTTAGTTCTGCTTGCAGTTACAAAGTGAAGCAATCCACAGCGGATCCAACAAATCCCTCTTTTAAAGATGATGCAACACAGTTTTTACACAAAATGGCAAATTATTAAGATTATGATCATTTACAAGATGATCTTGCACACACATTTTTTTTTTACTGTAAACGGCATTCCATTTACAATTATTAACACCCATCTGGCCATCTGTCATTTCATACTGACTTGACTGTTTTGTGATATAGTTATTGCATAGTTATTAGTAGTAGTAAAAATTAAAAGAGGACTTTCCAATATTAACAAAAGCTTTAGTGTATGAGTAATTTGCAATCCCACAATATGTATTATTTTTTGATAACATTTCTAAAGGCTATTTCCATTGTTCTAGTGAATGAAATAATTTACAAATGACCAAAATATTAATATACTGATTCAAACACCGTGAAAGACTCAAAACCGTAAATCATGGTCAGTCTGATTGGATGAGCCACATTTGAAGCTGTGATGCACATCAGATGAAATCTATATTAATGTGATTATTGTTGCTGGTTACACCACTTACCGTTGTCTACGCATGACATGTGGCGTCAAAACTACATTTCCCTCAATATAATCAATGAAGCTGTCTAACTCATGCTCATCTAAGGCCGTTTGCAGAGTAGACACTGTTTTATGAGCAGAATAAAAGTCATGGACCTGATGCTCATCTGAGCATTAACCGGGATCAGTCTCTCTTTCCTGATTTCATTTTCTTTTCACACTGGATGAGATGCCGGCAGTATTTGAACCACCGACTGTTATTTTACCCAGAAAGTTGGTTATAAGGTCTAAATCCATAATGAAGGTGCACCAGACAGCGCAATGAAAAATGTGGCTTTAGATAAGGTATTCAACCAAGGTCAACATAAATGAGAAGCGCTGGTAAGAAACACAATATCCACAATCACAGACGTTCCCATCCGGACGGGATTAGATTTCTCAGAGGACACTGGAATACTGCCGAAAAACAGCAGGTAATTTGCTCTGTAAATTTCACCTGGAGAAAAACATAGATGTGTTCGATTCGGACGTGGTGGAAATCACAAAGTACGTCTGCGAACCTCCTGAGGGAAAACTAGTCCTGTCTGAACGAAGCTTATGGCTAAACAATGTTTTTAAGTGTGCAAAGATGCACAGTATGCCTAAAATAAAGTAAAAGCTTTAAGCAAGAAACCTTCAACACAAATTCACATTTGCATTTGATATAGGTTACATTGTTAAAAATGGCTATTATCACAAGCGATTAGCATACTCATGCGACTCCTGAAATAAGGTGATTCTTATATTCCAGCTTGAGGCTCAGTCAAAGAAACTAATCCTTAATTGTGTACGTGCTTGGCATACTCATGCCTGATGGGCCGTGAAGGATCCGTAACGAGCCTGACGCGCTCCTCTCCCCACACTTCTCTCCTTTTAAAATTCTTGCTGTTAAATGGATTTGTGATCAAAGCGTCGTACCAGCGTATTGTCTGCCGCGACGTTAGTCACACACTGCTGAACTGGATTTGATCTCCTCGAGGCTTAAGGGACTGAAAAGTAGACAGACGACAAAAAGGGAATAAGGAAGAAAGGACTGAGAAGAGATGGCAAAGGACGGAGTGAGATGTATTCAGTTCTGGGATCATCTTTGTGTCTGCCGCTTTGAGAATCTTGAAGGTTGGCACTTTGAGTGTCGCCCACCGGAGTCCCAGGGACACGGACGCTAAAAGCTACAACTAAAGGCCCGTTCACGTGAGTCGTGTTAATAAATGCAGCGATTATCTCTGGCCTTTTGGAAGCACAGCTAATAATGACCAGACATTCTGCATCACTGTACGTATCACTGCATGGACGGATCCTTGTCTGCAAGAGTTGTGACCTAAACAGCATACTATACCCAATCGTGCTTGAATTTTATAAAGTTATTCAGTCATCCAACATGGGAGTCCACACACTACGTAATGAAAGCTGCTACAGCTGAGTGCATGAAATGTCCAACATTCCTCACTGCATTTTTCCAGTTAATTAAGTGCATCATGCAGGTATTCGAAGAGCACTTCTCATTGTTGGAGTTCAATGAGTTCAGTGTGAATGCACTGCTCACACTATTTATGCTGCAATGTCACAGAATAGTGTGTAATTTGGATGTGCCTAAGATTTACCTAAATCTAAAGTCTAAAGATATATATATATATCATACATGCCGGTCAGTAAATAAAGTCATGTAAATTAGATAGGGCATGATTTATTAATATTAACCAAAAAGGCAATCAGGCTGGTCAGTGGCTCAACTAATAGTGATCGTGAGCTTTGCCTGCAGAATAATGTCTTCACAGCATTACAATATGCATTACTGTAAACATTCTAAGCACTATAACATCTTCAGAACATTTAATATTTTATTTTATATAACATGTAAAATACTTTAGTAATATTTTATTTAGAATATTATTACAAATATTCAGTTTTTTTTTTCCTTGATGAAAATTTAAATAATGTGCTGAAAAATTAAATTTAAACTGCTGTTGTGCATTAGTAAATCATTGTCTCCCTATTTAATGTTCATCTTTGTATTTGACTAGAGGTCAAGTGAAGTACAAAGTGGCTCATGTTACCTCTCAATCCCCTACCTGCTTGGTCATTATTTTCACAGTTTACACACATTTTTTTCTGCTGCTAGAATCTTGTAAATCAGTAACACTATGGTGTTCATGTGGAGGTTAAAGCAGCACATGATGCTTGTGTTGAGCTCAGGCTGATGTGAGAGTTCATCCATCATTAGATTTTAATGCACAAAGAAAGCTATTGTTCGTGTCACACTTCCTCTGAAGAAAATCCATCCATCCATGATAGTAATATATTATAATAAAATAAAATCAACAAACAGTGAGGCTTTGACATGTTTCAGTTTGGTGACATGTATTTTTCATATGTTTAGACGGTTGTTCTCTAGTGGATGGACTCTCTCATAAACATCACGGTGGAGGTGAGCCCTGGGGTTTGGTCCTGCCCAGATCAATGCGGACAGACAGTCATAACCGAACTCTCCTGCGACGCCGCTGACGTTTCCAGCCGTCTGTAGGGACCGAGGTGCCGCAGCTGAGTGATGGCCGTATACCTGAGAGATGCTCCTGTCCGACGGTGAGCAGAGCAGAGCGTCAGAGGTGGGCTGAGAGAGGATGAGAGTTGTGACCCTCGGGGCAGCGGGCCGTCCCTCCGATGCCTCCAGCCGCCACACAGACGATGTAATTGGTGTCTGGCCATCCTTCAGCAAAGATCCCAGCAGAGCAGGGCAGGGCAGAGGTTAGTTTGACATATTCTCTGCATTCACTGGAGAATTTGCTTCACCTATGGAATCTTCCACATGGAAGACCTCACACTCAGACACCAGTTACGACCCGTTCACATCACAAACTATATCTTTAACTATACTGGCATCCATAGCAACAGAATATAACATTCTTCAGAATTGTTTATTCTAAGCAAGTGCTTCAGTTGCATTCTGTAAAAATAATTGCAGTGTGCTTTTTTGATCGGATGTCAGTGTTATCTTTGCTGTTGTGAGGACTAGATTTAGAGTGATTTTTAAAACATTATAGTTTTCGCTATACTTGGTGTTCGTGGTCTGAACAGGCCTTTATACTGAGCACTTTTGCTGTGGTTAAAACAAATGTGTTTACTATCTGCAGTTTAAATTATTTCAAATATTTCCTTTGCTTTTTCTTAGAACATCCAGTGTGATTTTTATTTAAAAATAAATAATTTTATTGACAAAAGATCATGTCGTGGATCCCTTGCACACAGGGATAATTTGATATTGCACAAACATGTACATGTGATAGGTTGATGTGCAAAATCCACATTTGCATTAATCATCTCTCATCATCACCAGCCATGCAAAAGTAACCTGAAACACATGTTTATTAAAACGTGAAATGATGTCTTTAATATCAGTATGTAGTCAGGTTTTAAGATTCAATTTCATCATGTAGAGACAAGCGTCTGGAAACTGAGGCAATGCATTTAGTGGCTCTAGTGACATGGTATCAGCAATCAGTTACCTATTTACTTTGCAAATATTTATGTTGTAAAATGAGTTGATATTTATATTAAAATCCACACTAGAATATTCATCTTTGCACTGAAGCCAGTTGTCATTCCTGTGGTGACTAAATCAGTCAGATTTTGTTCTCTTTGCATTAGAGTGCATTGCAATTCCTTTTTAAATAACACCAAGAGCTGTCAAAATGTTAAAATAATAGTATGAGCATAATAGTAATAATATGTTTTTTTTGTTTCATTTAAATGTGTTAAAACATACAGTTCCTTTAAAAATAAATAAATAAATAAATCAGTCATTAACTGTGTACTTCACATGTAATCTGTTGGCATTCACTCTTTTCCACAGTACAAACAAATTGGCTTCTGCTGATTGTATAGCCAATAAGATTGCTTCCTCACCTTTTCAGTAGTTTGGTTCAGTCTTTACTGTAAACTGGTCCTAACACTATCAGAGTTCCTCTGAGACCCTCCACCTCCCCCAGCACCACCTGTCTAGATCTGCTACGTCATTATTGAATGTCTGTTCATGCAGCAGCTTCATGTCTTGAATGCTCAGAGCAGTGTATCTATTGGCAGTAGGAGGTCTATACTTGCTCTGCATGCAAATCAAATCTAGTCCCTCAAGACCATATGCATTAGTATTGCCATATCAATTAACATGCTTAAACTATTCAAAAAGTGATATGACATCAATGAGTGATATGGCATCACACCAGAGGGTGTCTGTTTTAAAAACATAAATTCAACATATAACAAATAGTAATAATAAATTCAGAATGTAAAAATAATCAATATATTCCATTGTCCTCTATCACTGCAAATCTGCAGCTTTAAAGGACATGCCTTTATTATAAGAATTGATTGACTTGATGCTGCACAAAAAAACAGTCATACATTGCAAAAAAAAAGTGTGATTTTTTTGACTTGTTGACCCTCTGTCAGAAATGCTCAGTTTTAGGGCTGCATCTTTAAGGGCTGTCAGTAAACAGCCACTGATTTCATTGCATAAAAACTGAAGGCCTAGGACTGTTAAATAAGCTTGAGTGACCAATAACTGAACTGGTGATTTACATGACTGACAGCATTTGCTATTTAAATACGCCGCTGTACATTTACATTTAGTCATTTAGCAGATGCTTTTATCCAAAGCGACTTACAAATGAGGACATGAAGTGATTTAAACACTCAGAGAGGCACTGTCATGATATTTGTAGAAATAATGAATTTTACACTTAAAAATCTGTACAAATGCTGTGTCGAGAAACCAGAACATCACTCAAGACAGTAAACCACACAGAACAGGCATACACCATAAACATTCAACTTATTTACAGTATATTTTTCAAGGTAATCTTCATATAATCATTCACATTGAGAAGAGACATTAATTAGCTGGTGACATGGGCTTAATTCAGCACATAATAAAGAAAATCAGTCCACAGACAGTGTTGTGACCCTCTGGTGGATGACAGCACATGTGCCCAGCCGTCAGACAGCTTTAAAACCTGGCTGACCTGTCGCTGTTTGTCTCTTCGCTGTTAGGACGCTGTGGCAGCAGTGGCAGGACCCTTGTGTCCCCCTGGAACTTGTTAAGAGGACAGTGACCTGCCACATGAGTGCTTAGAGCAGAGGGTTAGAGTCAGGGGTCTCTCTATCGTCCAGATCTTTCACTGCCCACCTGTCTGCCCTTGCCTCAAGGAGATGGCATGAAGGAACACAAGTCTTATGGGTTTAGAGGCTGTGGACGAAATTACTTATTGGATACAGATTGGGCATAAAATGATCATACGGTTAAATAGCAGAAATTTACAATATTTAAGTTATAATGTGCTGTTAGCTACAAGGGCGTAACTTTCATCTAACAGTACGGGGGGGGGGTTATGTTATGCAGTAAACATAACATTTCTCAAGATCAATTTTTTAAGGGGACACAAAAAACCCAGCCAAAATTGTACTTGTAAGGATAGATGTGTACACAGCGGGTAAAATAAGTATTGACCACGTCACCATTTTTCTCAGTAAATATATTTCTAAAGGTGCGGTTGACATGACATTTTCACCAGATGTTGGTAATCTAGTAATGATCAGTATGTTTTGCAACAATAAGGTTGCGAAGGTCTTGAGAGAGCTCTTTGCTTTTACTCATCATGAATTTCTTGTGTGACATGTTGGTAATAAGACCTTTTTATAGGCCATCAGTTGAGACTGAAGCAGATAATATTAATTTCCACTGACTAGGGGCAGCATTGCTTTCTAATTACTGATAGATTTCAGCTGGTGTCTTGGCTTTCCATGCCTTTTTACACCTCCCTTTCTTCATGTGTTCAATACTTTTTCCCTTGTGTCATTCCACATTATTACACAGAACTTAAATTCTGAACTTATTTGTTTTGTTTTCTTTGTATATACAGTGGGTACAGAAAGTATTCAGACCCCCTTAAATGATTTTAGCAAATGGCTGCAATATAACAAAGAGTGAAAAATTTAAGGGGGTCTGAATACTTTCCGTACCCACTGTATGGATTACTTGGATTGTTACCGACATCTGATGAAAATGTCATGTCAACAGCACCTTTAGAAATATATTTACTGAGAAAAATGGTGACGTGTTCAATACTTATTTTACCCGCTGTATATGAGTTCGGTTTAGAGGTTCACCACGAGGTCATATTTATAATATAATTATTAAATTATTTTGCGTCCTCCACATAGTATTTTAGGTTTTGTTTGGGACTGAGGACGTCCCTTATTTAGATATTCAACCTCAGCAAGCACACTGATCTGCCACTTAACATCATATTGAGCAAAACCCAACACATAGGTAGATATTAGCCTAACATCAGTTCACACTCAGGCTTATCGCCGTGTTAGTTGTAGTGAGTGACTTACTATCCAACAAGCTACGGTATTAACCTCCTGGGGTCGACGCCAGTTGCAATTTTAAACAAGCTAAGCTAGGTAACCTTATAATTTCTCATAGAAAAATACATTGGACATCATTTTTTGTCATGATTAATTTATTAATGATCCATCATCCTCTGTATTAAAGAGAAAGAATCACTTCATCCAATGTTTAAAGTGAACAAAATAGCCTCGACAGCCTACTTGTACATAACTGTTGAAGAACTATACTATATATTTCAATCTTTACAATTCTTGGAATAGTGTTAGCATTTTAATGGATAAAAGTGTTCATGCATTTGATATTGGTGGACAAGATCTGCTTCGCACACTGCTGAAGAGCAAGTATGGGCTTGATGCTGCCAATAGTTCAACAGGTTTACTGTAAACTGGTCCTAACACTATCAGAGTTCCTCTGAGACCCTCCACCTCCCCCAGCACCACCTGTCTAGGTCTGCTACGCCATTATTGAATGTCTGTTCATGCAGCAGCTTCATGTCTTGCATGCTCGAGCAGTGTATCTATTGGCAGTAGGAGGTCTATACTTGTCCTGCATGCAAAGCAAATCTAGTCCCTCAAGACCATATGCATTAGTATTGCCAGGCCATTATTGAATGTCTGTTCATGCAGCAGCTTCATGTCTTGCATGCTCAGAGCAGTGTATCGATTGGCAGTAGGAGGTCTATACTTGTCCTGCATGCAAAGCAAATCTAGTCCCTCAAGACCATATGCATTAGTATTGCCATATCAATTAACAAATATGCTTTTCTTTTCTTCTGTTTTTGTGTCATATTTTGGAGTATCAAGTATCTGTTGTAGAATTAAAGTATTTGTCAGTCTTTGTTTTACCTTTTTGTCAGTGTTGATGGAGGGGGAAAAAAGAAAAAAAAAGTAGAGTTTCCTTGTTGGTCCACGAAGTGATTTAACTGCAATCTCTTTTTTTCCCCCCCAGAGCAAATGAGGCTTTTAAAATTGATGCCTAAAGTTTTAAATAAATTATTTTTTTTAAATTAACACTTTGATGGTTAAAAATACTGTGCTGATTTGTAATGTAAATTTTACCACAAATCTCATGAAAGCAAATCTAAAAATATTAGACTTTGTGCCTGCTCTGAAAGATTGCCTCCCAGAAATATAACGGCGCAATCTCAGCACTTCTGATTAAGGAACACTCCCAAGCCAATAATGTGGAAGCTCATCTGAAGCGAGATTACGGGCGCTCGGCACTGACCTATATAGATAGCCCAAGGAAGCCGTCTGCTCACATGGCATTATGTCTGGTGAAAGGGCATTAGCTGATTTTGCACTACATGAGTCTGTCTGCATTAATGTTGGGCCTTTTCCTCATGCGACCCATGAATGGCTGGACGGTAGCGGTGTTGGCATATGTTTCCCAGGGTGAGGCCCGGCCTGCATTGTTCTGAACGGATGTCAGGATGCATTAGGGCTGGCTGGGCTGTGCTGGGAAACCCCCTGCTCAGAGATGCTGCTTTCATACCTGCTAATTACATTCAGACGGCCAGCGGCGCAGACGCATGCGAGGGGGAGCACAGGTGGAGCTGCGTATGCATGTAACTTTGCAAAACAACAAACAACAACAGAATTGATGACAAACGCTAGCATATTTTGATGATTTAGATGAAGAAGCCCTCCGGTAACAGTGTGTGTGTGTGTGTGTGTCAGCCGCCCACAGTCCAGGTCACTCTACAGCTCAAGATCCGAATGTTTGATTAGAGAGGAAGCAGAGATTCACGGCAGGGTTTTGCACTTTTGACCCTCACTTTATTTAAGCAAGCTTTATGAATTCACATGATTTTTGGGGTATAAAGTATTTATGAATATACTTCATACAGCCCAGTGCATAGTCAAACTATATCACTTAATAAGTACATGAAGAATAAATAGTATTCACATCATCATCAGTGATATGAATAATAATAACACATGGTAATTGGGTGTTGACGGTCTCCTGTATTCTGTAAACGTCTCATGTTGTGCCATACGCTTGCCATATCGACCCAGCTTTTGTTGAGTCTGCAGCGGTTGCCATGGAAACCTGGCAAACCTGCAACACCATCTCTCTTTTTTTTTTTTTAAATATGGCATTACCATTTTTTGCCCCATCCTTTTTTTTTTCTTCTGCCGTCTCTCGCTTCTCTGTCTGTCTTCTTTCTAGCGGTTGAAACAAAATCTGATTATTTTTGGCTAGCCTGAGCAGTGAACCACAGAAATAAACAACTTTATTTTTTACTTTACATCAGATATTAGCAGATCTTGTGAAATCTGTTGGCAAGCGTATGTTTTAAGACAAAATCTTAATTTGTGTTTCTTTTGGCCTGGTGATGATATCTAATATAGTCACCACAAAAATAATGACATCAATGCATTTTCCGTATGATAGCATGTCAGTGTTGATCTCCAACAGAGAATTGCTGATGATTTTATTAATGACCAGACCTATTTATCATCATTAATGCTTTTCACTCTGTCAAGTATAAGCTGTCTTGAGTGGGTTGTAATATCAAATCCCCAAAACAGATGAAAAAAATAAAGGCAGACGCTGGGAAACTTCAAAGGAGGATTTTCAAAATGATTGTTCGCTGTACTAAAATAACCTTCAACTGCATATGCATAAATAAATAAGAATGAGAAGAGCTTACCAATGCAGATTTTCATCAAATACACGCACGCAATGATTATATTGCAACAGCGGGACAGTGATGAGAATGATAGTATTTGACTTTAATTATCCTCAGTTTAATTTCTGTGCATCTGTTCATATTTCAGGCACTGGAGTTATTTATTAAAAAATAAACAGAGAGATCATCTAAGGATTGGCTTAAAGATGTGAAACAGGCTTGATTCTGGCCTTCCTAGAAACCTTACTAAATTATCTCTTGTAATCACGCTTTTCTTACTTTTTTATCTTTCATTCATATCTTATTAGTAAATAAGTCGTTGTCACAGTATGTGAACTGTTGCAATACTAGGCAAGGCAATGCAAGTTTATTTAGATTTAGAAAATGATTATATGGTACATAAAATATAGTGAAATCAGTTAGGACAGTGCACAGTGTTCATACAATAAATGTACAGCTAAACAGATGAGTTTTGAGTCTGGGTTTAAATGTGACTAATGTTTTAGCACATCTGATCTCTTCTGGAAGCTGATTCCAGCTGCGGGCGGCATAATAACTAAAAGCACATTCCCCTTGTTTTGTGTGAACCCTTGGTATTTCTAACTGACTCAGACGGTTAAAGGTCTGAGAGTTTAAAAGCTTGTAAGTGGGAAAGATCTGGAGTGCAGGAGTTTTTTTTTGACGGTAAGCTTTTCATTTTAAACTTCAGTCCTCTTTCCTGAATGTGTGAATGTGTTTGTTCTTGGCCCTGCTCAACATAATAGTGTATCTACCATCTGTTTATGTCTAGCGGTTGAAACAAAATCTGATTATTTTTGGCTAGCCTGAGCAGTGAACCACAGAAATAAACAACTTTATTTTTTACTTTACATCAGATATTAGCAGATCTTGTGAAATCTGTTGGCAAGCGTATGTTTTAAGACAAAATCTTAATTTGTGTTTCTTTTGGCCTGGTGATGATATCTAATATAGTCACCACAAAAATAATGACATCAATGCATTTTCCGTATGATAGTATGTCAGTGTTGATCTCCAACAGAGAATTGCTGATGATTTTATTAATGACCAGACCTATTTATCATCATTAATGCTTTTCACTCTGTCAAGTATAAGCTGTCTTGAGTGGGTTGTAATATCAAATCCCCAAAACAGATGAAAAAAATAAAGGCAGACGCTGGGAAACTTCAAAGGAGGATTTTCAAAATGATTGTTCGCTGTACTAAAATAACCTTCAACTGCATATGCATAAATAAATAAGAATGAGAAGAGCTTACCAATGCAGATTTTCATCAAATACACGCACGCAATGATTATATTGCAACAGCGGGACAGTGATGAGAATGATAGTATTTGACTTTAATTATCCTCAGTTTAATTTCTGTGCATCTGTTCATATTTCAGGCACTGGAGTTATTTATTAAAAAATAAACAGAGAGATCATCTAAGGATTGGCTTAAAGATGTGAAACAGGCTTGATTCTGGCCTTCCTAGAAACCTTACTAAATTATCTCTTGTAATCACGCTTTTCTTACTTTTTCATCTTTCATTCATATCTTATTAGTAAATAAGTCGTTGTCACAGTATGTGAACTGTTGCAATACTAGGCAAGGCAATGCAAGTTTATTTAGATTTAGAAAATGATTATATGGTACATAAAATACAGTGCAATCCGTTTGGACATCGCACAGTGCTCGTTCAATAAATGTACAGCTAAACAGATGAGTTTTGAGTCTGGGTTTAAATGGGGCTAATGTTTTAGCACATCTGATCTCTTCTGGAAGCTGATTCCAGCTGCGGGCGGCATAATAACTAAAAGCACATTCCCCTTGTTTTGTGTGAACCCTTGGTATTTCTAACTGACTTGATCCTAATGATCTGAGTGGTCTGTTAGGTTTATATTCAGTGAACATATCTGCTATATATTTAGGTCCTAGGCCATTGAGTGATTTATAAACGAGTAAAAGTACTTTAAAATCAATCCTAAATATAACTGGAAGCCAGTGTAAGGACCTGAGGACTGGTGTGATATGCTCAGATTTTCTGGTTCTAGTCAGAGTTCTGGCAGCAGTGTTCTGGATGAGCTGCAGCTGTCTAATGGTCTTCTTGGGAAGGCTGGTGAGGAGACCATTACAATAGTCCACCCTGCTGGTGATAAAGGCATGAACAAGTTTCTCCAAGTCTTGACTGGAAACAAAACCTCTAATTCTTGCAATGTTTTTGAGATGATAGTATGCTGAAATATTGAAGATTCTGATAAAGTACAGCCAATCAATTCCAAGTTCAGAAGACTTGATAGAGAAGCACGAGTGAAAGTCAATGCATTAAGGGAGCATCAACCAGAGACTAAAATGTGAATGTCTTCATATGCTGTCAGAATGAAGACCATTCACATCAACACCTTAGGAGGACTCCGTATTGAAACTTCTTTTCTGTCAGCACTTAACCGCAACCTGCTGAAAAAAGAAAGAAAAGGTTATTCCTCAGTTCTTTCACTTTTTCTTAACTGCTCTCTGTTGCAGCTTGTACTAATATAAACCATGTCTGAAACTTTGTATTACTAGCACTTCTCATGTTATTTGCCACTTTATGATGAATCACTTATTGTATTCCTCGCTTGTAAGTGGCTTTGGATAAGAAGATCTGTTAAATGAGTAATGCCAATGTAAATGTACGAGGACAAAAATCATATGACTGAAGCTGGATATATAACAGGTTATCTGTGGCTTAACTGCTGGATAAACTGAATTCAAAAATGCCTTATGTATTTGAGTAACAAATTAAGTTTTTTAATCACGCTATTATGATCACGAGATTGGCTTGAAATGACACACAATCTATTTTAAGTAAGAGTAATGCACATTAACAAATGTACCGCAGAGATATGAGAGCTACTTCTGTGTCACGAAAAAAACCAAAGGCATGTTTCGAAAAATATGTTTGTAAAAAACTATGCATGCATAATGTTTCCACATTCATTTTTGAATGTTTGAATACACACTGACACGTACAATATGGATGTTCTGACAGTATCTGAAATAAACATTTTGGGGGGGGGGTTACACTTTATTTTACAGTATGGGTACTTACAGTGTATTTACAGTGTACTTATTCAAGAACGTAGAGATGTTTTTCCTGAACGCGGAAGTCACGCCTGACTATTAATCAGAAAGATGCTTTGCATTTCCAGTCTCCGGTGTTTCTAGTCAAATTAGCTTATATTGCGAGCTTATAATCTAATGTTAAACCTATTAAAATGTTTTTACAAAGCACATGGCTACATATTGCTCTCGGTTTCTCCCCGAATCACAGTCAAAAACAGAGTTTTCCGAGGAAATGTTTGGAGATAACGCTGTGGTCCGGTTCCAGTCCCGCCCTGGGAAGTGAGCACACTAACAGCGCTGTGTGGGACGCTCCCGACTGGGTGTTCTGGGTGAGGCTGTGTTTGTTGACCAGGTCAGGAATGGAAAAGCTGACTTCCTGTGCCTCTGCTGCCAGTGTGAGACTTCCTGCAGGTGTTCAAACACACGCTGACATGCCATGAACCCTCTTCTGAACGCTGCTACCTTTTCAGAGGTAAAGCTGCACTCACAAACCAATAGCATTCATCTGCAACAGAGGCACTTTTACACCCCTCCCTGAAAACTGATCTGGGAACAGTTCCTTTTAGATGTTAGAGAGGAAGAGACTTTACTCTAAAATGTACCTAAAAACAAGCTTTGTCATTATTGCCTCTTGATATTTCAAGCCAAAGTTTCATCCCATAAAATAAGGGACCATTTCATAGTGACCAGTGGCTCGCTGTCAAACAGCACAGAATATGCACCATAAAAGTATCTGCAGTCCACATGACTCATGTGTGGTATATTTTAAGTTTCTGAAGTCGCACAATGCTCAGAGTGAGGAACTCACTAAAATAATAATAATAATAATAACACCGGTTCATGGATGCAACACCCCTTTTGAGTTCTGGATGTGAATGTGTGCTTGATCAAAGCTTAAAGCATCAGAGGAGAGTAAGATTCTAGTCCATTCTTCACACAAGATTATTCTTGCAGATAATATAATAGCTACTAATTAAATAAAAGGCCACTTAAGTACACACAAAGAGAGGCACTTTCATGACTGAGTTTATTAGTACACTTTAAAAAGTGCACTCTGTAATTTGTCAAATTTTACTTTAAAGTACATTTTTAATCATTATATTTAAATAATCTTTTGTTGTGATTTAAAGAAGTACACTTATTTTGATGTGTTGACTAACATTGGGGAAGTCGTGACCTAATGGTTAGAGTCGGAATCGTAACCCAAAGGTTGTGGGTTCGAGTCTCGTACCGGCAGGGATTGTAGGGGGGGGGAGTGAATGTACAGCGCTCTCTTCCACCTTCAATACCACGACTGAGCTGCCCTTGAGCAAGGCACCGAACCCCCCACTGCTCTGTTTGTGAGTGTGTGTGTGTGTGTGTGTGTGTGTGTGTGTGTGTGTGTGTGTGTGTGTGTGTGTGTGTGTGTGTGCGCACTTAGGATGGGTTAAATGCAGAGCACTAATTCCTAGTATGGGTCACCATACTTGGCCACATGTCACATCATGTCTCATATTAAATCACACGCGAATTACTTGATTATAATTTTACTAAGTCACCTCTAGTGACTTATTTGATATTACATTTAAAGTTAATATATTTTAAATGCTGTTACCTTCACAAACATCTACCAATAAGGCCGATCGTTACAAACTGACGGTGTTTTTGTAACGTCTGTGTGTTTTTAACAAAAAACTTCTGTTGTGTATTTGCCAGTTTAAGTGCAATAAGACATGAAAGAGCACTTAGTGTAGTACTCACATGCCGCGTGACAGCCGCTTTCTGTGCGCTCAGAAAACCCTATATCAGAAGTTTAACCTGATGGTAATACTGTATCCTTAACCACACCCCTCTAACTGTTACGGGTTACACTTTATTTTAAGGTGTGCTTGTTACAGTGTAATTATAAGTTTAAGAACTGCATAATATTAATTAACTACATGTACTTACTATATGGTTAGGGTTTGGTTTTAGAGTTACTTGCATGAAAGTTATTTTTATTATAATGTAAAACGTGTAACAAGGATCTCTTAAAATAAAGTGTTACCCCGTTAGGTTGCTATGAGTGCGAGACAGAGAGGAAGAGCGTTAAAATAAAACCCCGCCCTCTACTCAGTATTTTCTGTTTCAGTTGGAAATTCACACTTAAGTATTTTCTCAAGTATATTATTTCCATAATTAGTGTTCTTTTTAAGTGTACTAAGTGCAATATGGAGCATGAGTCAAATAGATTTCGGATGTTTTTCTCTCGTTGGCGTTTGGCAATGGTAATATGAACTGGTGTTTTATAGTAAGAGCCATGTAACGATTCTTCAAAGAATACCACATCTTTTCAACTGTGTGCTCCATGAGAAAAAAATATGAGCATGCAGCTTTGTGAAATCATGAGGATGAGTAATAACAGAACTTTGACTTTTTTGTTGAACTCTTCCTTTAGGCAACACATTTGTTGCTTGTAAATATGAAATGATTATTCTTCTAAGGTGAATTTCTGATTAAGGCTGCGTTTCTGCCAGTCGAATGTGTCTGATTATCTGCCACGGCCTGAAATGACACATGCTTACATCATCACACGCCAGTCAGACACAACAAATGCAGGAGTCTTGCTGGCGGAGGATTCGCTCCACAGAACGTGAGAGACATTCATAACCTATCAACATCTCAACTCTGTCCCAAAGCAGGAATTAATGCACAGAAATCCACTTTGTATTATTCACACAGTGTAGTGAAAGTTGTTTCTAAGCCCAACGGAAACAGCAATAAACCTGAATCAACCCAAACTGAAGCTTTTAAAAATGCAACCAATATACAAGCATTTACAAATCCGTGTTTTGGAGTTCACAAGACATGCATCAGATCTGAAATGAGGGGGTTCATTGAATTTTATTCAGTTAGATGTGAATATCATCAAATTCCTGCATGCTGTGATATTTGTGTCTCTCGTCATCTGAGACAAAGCTTTCAGACGGGACTCTAACGTCTCCTACAGGCGGATGCTGCTGCCATCCAGCTAGAGTCGGTGGAATAGCATCCCGCATGTGACCAGTGAGAGACCGAGAGACACGGGACTGTGAAGCCTGCTTCAGTTTCAAATGCTGTTTCATCCCTGAGCTCTGCATGTGTGAGTGAGAGAAGGAAAGAAAGAAAAAAACACAACTCATTCCCTCCAAACCAGCAAAACCTCCATCCTCAGACAGACTCGTCCAGCGGCGGTGTGTGCTGTGTGTGTCTCGCTGCCGGCTCAAGCTCTGTCTGTCTGCCCGAGTCAAACAACACACACACACTGCTGATGATTCTCTGCCTGCTTTCTGAGAGCTGCATTGCATGTCAGTCCCATCCACCCACATCTGCTCTTCTGAGGGATCGTCTGGAGCGCTGCGCTCGGCGCCTCGCATCCTTTTTGTCTTCTGCAGAGAGGATTGCAGTTTTTTGGAGGGATCAGGACTGTGATGGAGTATGTTAGTGATTTCAGTTGCTCCGGGACGTTGAGACGAGAGACTGTGAAAATAAAGGCGGACTCGTGGGCACTCGTGCGTTTCGATGGGATGAAAATTTGAGTGAAATACACATCTGACACAGTGAAGTTTGCAGGAAAAGGATAAACATTCAGCCATTCTGATGGATTCCTCCCGTAAGCTCATGTAAGGTCTGGAATGGAGAACGGATGTGTAAATGCATTCTTTCGATCGCTTCACAAGCTTTCCTCCAAGTTCTCGGCAGCCGTGGATGCATGACCAGAGGTCTGCTATTAGAACCAGGCATTAGAAGGATGTCTACCAGAGATAGAAACTGCCCAGGAGAGCTTTAGACAGCCTACAGAATTATAGTGCATGCATATTCCCACTTGTGCATATGACAAAGACAGAAGTGATGTTCAAACGCACAGCTCATTGTCATCTGTGGATTTCTCTCTATGCTCAGTGGAACAAAACCCTTACCTGCTGACAGCTGGTGTTTATTTGCATGCACTGTCTGCAGTTTTTTAGTGCCTGATTCACCAAACTGTGTAACTGTGCCAAGAAAATCTGCGCTGAGTGCAGCTGGCGTGGTGGAGCTTGTGATATTGCGGGTTGTTTCTGAATGTTAAGATGCAGAGGATGCGGCAGACTCTTGCAATCTGGTGTACTTTATTGGCACATCGTCACTCCAACACTGTGATCCAGCCAAAGGAATCGCTCCTTACAATACTGAAAATACATTTGCCAACATTCAATCTGGATTTGTAACATTCTTCTACGTGATTTGATGAATAAATGCTGATATGATCAATGGAAAATGTGCAAAATGAAATTCACTGAGTGCTTGCTTTCAATAGATGCTAATATTATTGTGTAATGCAAACTGTGTGAGTTTTGTGTAAAAGACAACCTAAGTTGCACAGAAAAGATGACATAGTTGCTATTGCTTGATTTTAATACAGTGACCACTAGTTCATATAAACCTCTCGAAATAATAACAGGTTGGCAAATTTGATCCTTTTTTTCTCTATATTCTTCTTGCTAATGTGGTGATTTTTACTTTGTCTGTCTGGTTGCTTTATCCCTGAAAACACTTCGATTCAATCATAAGATACCCTATATTTGACACCCATCCCTTTTTGCATGTGTGTTTGAGTGTTGTGTGTGTATCTGTGTGTGTATATGTGTCTCTCCTCTGTCAAGTTGATTATGCCTGAGAAACGCTGGAGGTCAGCTGCGTTCTGGAGTTTTTCGCCTAATTGCATCATCTCGGTGAAACAGGGTCGTTAACCTAATTATTTGTCTGTGACTGAAGGGAGAATAGCAGCGTCTCTGCACAAAACAGATGAAAATGGAAATAGAATAATCTTCAAACCATTAAATTGGCTTAATTTTAGATGATGCAAGACATTTTTAGGGCAAATGTCGTCTATGTGACTGTACATTGGGAGACGAGATTTTTTTTAGTTTCCTCTCTCAGGCTTTCTTTACTTAACTTTTTCTCTTTTTTTTTCTCCATTTTTGTGTACCAGTGCTGTTACTGCTACGAACATATCCACACAGTAGTTCAGCTAGTTTCAGCTATGTAAGGGTGCTTTCACACCTGGCTGGTTGTTTCGGAACCTGGCTCGTTTCCCCCCTTAGCTCGGTTCGTTTGGGCATATGTGAACACGGCAATCGCGCCCAGATCCGCCCCAAAACAATCAGTCCGAGATCGCCTGAACGAGGTGGTCTCGGCTCGATTGAAAACTAACTCTGGAGTGGTTTGGTTGTAGTGAGAAAGCAATCCGATCTAACGGACCAACGAACCAGGCTATATCACAATGTATAATAGGTAATTATGTAAGTTCCGTGAAAAGCATTAGCTTTGTTGTTTTGCTAATACTTCAAAATGAACCTGTGAATGTCTGTGGGTGAGCACGTCTTCGCCATTCAAAATAAAAAAGCACACTTTTTCATTTTATAATGCTGTCTTATTGCTCTTCTTCCTAGTAGGTGCATTTTAAAAATGTTTTCCCGATGAATCCTGCTCAAAATTATAAATTAATACAAGGACAGCTTAAAAAAAAGCTGTTGTCGTTCCATCCTGATGGATGACAGACGTGACAGCTCAGTGGAATCCCGGAAAATAAACCGTGGAACTTTGACCAATGAGAGAACAGTTTACTCGCACGTCACTTGTATTAACAAATGTGGTCCGTTTAGAAACTTTGCCGTGTGAAAGCGAACTGCACCAAGAATAAAGAGCAACATTGTAATAATTTTAATCCCGTTTCAGAACAAAGCAATCGATCTACAGGTGTGAAAGCACCCTAAGACTAGCTAATCAATCTGTGCTCTCTCTCATAGGTTTCATTGGGATGTCTGACTAATTTTAGTGAAATGGTTTGTCTGCACAGTATGGAAATAACTCACTGATTAAATACACAATCAGCCGATTCATTTGAACCCCTGTCTTGGTGCAATAATTAGTTAAACGCTGCTGTTTATCAGAATTTTTTTGACTCTGAAATAAAACATATGGATAAATTGGCAAATTGGTAGATGAACTGAATAAATTGGTGTTTTGTAGCATCATATTTGTATTTATTGTATGATTTATTAGTTTCAAAGTAGCTCCACCAGCGCTGTTCATCAGTGTTTTTGTTGTGTATGTCTGTAATGTAGTTCGGTTGTCAGACAGAGAAGTACATGCAGATGTGATTCTTGAAATGGCATATTTTTTGGCAGTAACACTTCTCCAGATTGTCCTCCAGGTACGGAAGAGTGTAAATCCATAGTCGGGTGGTTTTCTAATAATCAGATAACATGGAGCAGCCAGAATTTGCCAACTTGCTCTCATGAAAAATGAGACGAGCAGACACGCTGTGAGTCGTCTGAACCCAGTTCTCTGTGTTTTTGTCATTTTCCCAGGCCTCTGAATGAGATCTTTAAACTCGGCTGATCTTTATAATGTTTTTACATTCCACATAGGTTCCCATTGGAAATAATCTACTATCCCAAACTCTAGACATATGGTTCATGTGTAGCCATGCATACTTTATTGAAAGGCATGTCATAGATTTGTGTTCATGGCTAGTATTTGTACAGAATCAGTAGAAAATCTTTTCATCCTAAGGCAATTAGAAAGTAGTTTAAATTAGCAATAAAGATGGCTTCTTTGACTATTTATAATATTACATAATAATCTAGACCAGCGGTTCTTAATCCTGGTCCTTGCGACCCCGTTAATTCTGACTAAATCATTTCCGTATAGTGGCATCTCAGTGTCGTAATTAAAATTAAAGTAAAAATGAATCCTTACTGACTTTCATTCACAGCATCTCTGTAATTTAAACATGACGTGACACTTTCACTTTGCTCTTTTATGGAAAACCATCTTTCTTCCCAAATACTGAAGAGCACTGTATCTTCCTGCATGTGAAGAAACTGCTTGAGTTCAGGTCATCACACACACACACACACACACACGCACACACATCCTCAGCACAATGCTACACCACTGAATTGACTGCAGCTCTAACGGCCTCGTATGTCATCGTGTCACCAGGCGATTGAGGTTATTATGGGGCAGGGCAGACAGACGGGCCATGAGGTCAGCAGACCGAACCATCATTAGAAAGGCAGGCCTGACCTACTTCAAACAGACCGTACTGAACTCTCTCAGACAGAGCAGCTCTGATAGGAGGAGCTGGAAGACGCAATCATGATGAAAATGAGAAAACCAAAAATATGCTTGAGCACAATGTAAAACAACAAGCTGGTCTAAGGTGCTAATGAAGATGGGAGTTACCACACTGAAGGAGAATTATCTCAACTTCCTCAGCACAATGCTACACCACTGATTTGACTGCAGCTCTAACGGCCTCGTATGTCATCGTGTCACCAGGCGATTGAGGTTATTATGGGGCAGGGCAGACAGACGGGCCATGAGGTCAGCAGACCGAACCATCATTAGAAAGGCAGGCCTGACCTACTTCAAACAGACCGTACTGAACTCTCTCAGACAGAGCAGCTCTGATAGGAGGAGCTGGAAGACGCAATCATGATGAAAATGAGAAAACCAAAAATATGCTTGAGCACAATGTAAAACAACAAGCTGGTCTAAGGTGCTAATGAAGATGGGAGTTACCACACTGAAGGAGAATTATCTCAACTGAAACCAATTAAAGATGATGTGTTTAATTTTTATATATTAAAATACCTTCTCATATCCCACTTTAACATGCAGAGTCACTGTGAATAAACCAGTCACAGGTCAAATCCTCTGAAAACTGCAAACATTGACAACAACTTCATTTGTTAGTAGAAAGGCTATCTGTTTGTCTGACCAATGACAGACAAGGGGAGTGTTTCTAGGAAACCTGTTTGAAAACATTGATTTTACAGTTGGTTTGGTGACTTGTTACACACATAACACACTTCAGCTTTAGTGTAAATTGCTAGTTTGACAACATAAACTGGTCAATTTAATTGTTACCTGATGCCATTTTGCCAATAAAATATGCGTAGTGAATAAATAAATAAATACATAAATAAGAAGACCAAACAAACAGAGAGTATATTTCTGATTTAGATGCTCTGCAGCATCAGACTGAGGAACACACTTAACCTGTGATAAAATCACTTTAACACTACTTTAACACTACTTTAATAAAGCAGCAGCAACAGGAATATGTTAAAGATGATAATGTTCAAAAAATAGTAAAAATGTAATACTTTTAATACTTGTAATTAACAGGTAATACAGTTCATTAACTTAACCGTAGCTGTTTAAGATGGCCAAGAAACAGCAGCTTTGCTCATTAATGTAGAACGAGCATCACAGATGTGAGCAGACTGACATTTACAGCGCTTCAAACGCTCTCATCCGATCAGAACCAGAGTCTGCTTCATAGTGAACATATAATAACAATGAATGCAACTGATTGAAGGATTTTGTGCAGCAATTGATGATGTCATTGACATTATCGAGACAGACATTTCTCAAACGCTAAAAGCCCTGATGAATCTAAGCCATCAATGGCACCGTAATAGCATTAGCATTTTCCCTCTCAGACATAGATGTAATTCCTTAATGCAGATGTAATGGAGCTCGTTCAGTGCTGTGGTGTATAACAAGCTATTACAGGCGCTGCATGAGCAGTGTGATGAAATACAGCTCCATATGACTCGCTGCTGTAATCCTTCCACAAAAACATTTCTAATATTTCCAGCATGCATGCTCTCTGGACAAATGGATTTGTATGCATATTTGGCAATGCTGTGAACATGCATGAGAGCTTTGAGCATTGAATTGAAGCCCAAATGTCCACTTTACAGGGTACATCGAGATATTGTCGGAATATATGCATATATAAATACAAACAAAACAAAAACAATCCAGTGTCTTTTGGTAAACAGCATGTTTAATTTTCTCAGAAAGAGTTAAATGTAACTCTGGCAATGTTTTATTACATTGTTTCTTGCAATATCAGAAATGAAACATCCAGTGAGTGGCTGTAAAAGGTTACTATTCTGTCATGTTTGAAAATAACACATTAATAAGACACTCATATGGAGCTGGTTATGTGATGTAAATGTCAAAATGTATTCATTGTCACATCATGCACTACCGTAAGAGTATTCTGAGCAAAACACAGTATTGTGCAAACCTATATTCACAGACAATCTGCAGTTTATTTACTTATTTATTTATTGATTGATTGATTGATTGATTGATTGAAAGGAGCAAAAGTTCTTGGCGCATGAAAAAAAATTCTATTTTCAGTTTTTCTACTTAGAAATGTCATGTTTAATTAAATGTGTTATAGTTGTCGTTTCTTTGTGGGAAAAAAAAAAAGTTTAAATGTAAAATCCTACACCAAATGTTTTTAAAATAGCTTTCTTTAACCTTTTGGGACCCTACCGAGGAATACTTTTTTTTTGTTCATGTCATTCAAGTGTTTGAATAAAACAACAACAAAAAAGCCCTGTTGTTATAATAATAATAGTAATAATAAATGATGCGGTTTGTTAAAACTGTCTCTGAAAAGGCCAGCATGTCTCTCTCAGATGCACCAGACACACTGACTAACATTCAACACACATACAGTATGTCTTCAGCAGGACATTTGAAGTCAATGATCATGTATGAAGCACTTCTCTCAGGACCATTTGCTCTGATGAAGTCATTTCCACATGACAGTTTTTCAGCTGGTTACTTCACTTAACGTCCTGTTGTTACCAACGACACACTCAACAAAACCAACCCGACATCAGCTTCATACGCTTCACACAGCGTCCAGTTTCAGCTCGTGATAGTGGAGGGTTTGATCAGACCAGCATCAATCCAGACATCTGATGTAGAAAGCGAAACCAATCAGTGGGATATTTTTTGCTTTTTTCACTGGTTTCTTCGGGGCTGCTTTAATGTGAGTGTGTTGTTTTGGTCATACATCACCCAAACAGGTAGAGCTTCATCTTCCACGGCCTGCTGATGACAGACGACACCGTCGCTGTGAGGACAGGCCTTTATTTCAGTGTGCAATCAGTTT
Organism: Sinocyclocheilus grahami; assembly: GCF_001515645.1. Taxonomy (NCBI): domain Eukaryota; kingdom Metazoa; phylum Chordata; class Actinopteri; order Cypriniformes; family Cyprinidae; genus Sinocyclocheilus; species Sinocyclocheilus grahami. Next base: position 25,904 of record NW_015506133.1, read on the forward strand.
GATGGACAACCTCTCAGGCGAGCGCTGATGAATACGGCTGCAGTATTTCATACCTGCTTCTATTCTGTTTGTGCTCGTCTGCTGCTCCAGAAGTCCACTGGAACACACATCATTAGGATGCTGCTTTAACATGTCAGAACAGGACGGCTGACTGAGAATGAGAGAAAGCTAAAGTGTGAACTACCTCATGCTGTACAATGCATTTGCTCAACTCCATCCAGTGCAATGACACAGTTGTGAGATTCCCTGCATTAAAATAATATACAAACATTTATTATGCAAACTATAAGACAAGAGCTAATGGATTAACTAGCTTGTACAAACATGATCATAACATAAGTAATGTTTTAACTAAAAAAAAAATAATAAAAAATTAAGTAAAAATAAATAAATAAATAAAGTAATGGCAAGTGACACATTGAATTAAACCAGTGTTATTTTTGTATCATTGAGATAATATTCTACTGTTTGTTGTTTATTTTTATATTTTCTGTTTTCATTTAAATTTTAGTTAAAGTTTTAATAATTTTGTTTTGCAATTTTGTCATTTTATTATTATTATTATTTAGCACTTTGTTCCTCCTGCACTAACTGGTGCATCACGTGCCAAGCAATCTCCAATGAGCTCAATCGGCAACTTCTTCCCACAACAGGCCGATAGCATGCAAGCGGTCTGGGGGTTTGCATAGTATGTGACCTGCGAACCAGAACCGGAGCATGGCGGTGAGGCGGTGAACTTCTTTGTTTTTTGTAGATTCGATCATGTTATTACATTTTTAAGATCCAGTGTAAGCATCTTTGTTGGAAAACTTTCAGCCGTGTAGTGATCGCTGCGGATGACTTCCACGTTTCACTAGCATATGTGGCCGTCTGAAAGACAATCGAGTTTAGGAGGCAAATCTTCTTTTGCAAAGTGATTGTCGCTTACCTCCAGATGGGCATGCGGTTTGTTAAAACTGTCTCTGAAAAGGCCAGCATGTCTCTCTCAGATGCACCAGACACACTGACTAACATTCAACACACATACAGTATGTCTTCAGCAGGACATTTGAAGTCAATGATCATGTATGAAGCACTTCTCTCACCATTTGCTCTGATGAAGTCATTTCCACATGACAGTTTTTCAGCTGGTTACTTCACTTAACGTCCTGTTGTTACCAACGACACACTCAACAAAACCAACCCGACATCAGCTTCACACAGCGTCCAGTTTCAGCTCGTGATAGTGGAGGGTTTGATCAGACCAGCATCAATCCAGACATCTGATGTAGAAAGCGAAACCAATCAGTGGGATATTTTTTGCTTTTTTCACTGGTTTCTTCGGGGCTGCTTTAATGTGAGTGTGTTGTTTTGGTCATACATCACCCAAACAGGTAGAGCTTCATCTTCCACGGCCTGCTGATGACAGACGACACCGTCGCTGTGAGGACAGGCCTTTATTTCAGTGTGCAATCAGTTTGATGGACAACCTCTCAGGCGAGCGCTGATGAATACGGCTGCAGTATTTCATACCTGCTTCTATTCTGTTTGTGCTCGTCTGCTGCTCCAGAAGTCCACTGGAACACACATCATTAGGATGCTGCTTTAACATGTCAGAACAGGACGGCTGACTGAGAATGAGAGAAAGCTAAAGTGTGAACTACCTCATGCTGTACAGTGAGTTTGCTCGACTCCATCCAGCGCAATCACACAACTGTGAGATTCCCTGCAGTAAAATAAAAATGTATTATACGCAAGACAAGCGCTAAAGGATCAACTAGTAGCACAAATTTGATTGTAACATTATTAATGTTTTAACTGAAAAAAAAAGAAAAAAGATACTGACCGGCCTGTGGTCCCCACGAGGGCAAAAATGATTACAAATAGTAAATGATGTTTATCTGAAAGTGTAAGAATGCAAACAGGTTTTCTGTAAGGGGTAGGTTTAGGGTTAGGGGATAGAAAATATCGTTTGGTCAGTATAATATTAATAAAAGTCACAATTTCACAATTTCATAGAACAATTCACAGTGTGTGTGTGTGATGCAGAAACAATTATTACTCAGAAATTGTGAGAACATTTCAGAAAAAAACAAACAAACATAGGCAAGTGACACTGAATTATATGTGTAATTTAATATTTTTTATTTAGTGTTTTTTTATTTTATTTAAAGTTTTAGTAATTTTGCTGTGCATTTTTATTTTATTATTTTTGTTATTTTAATTTATAATTTATTTGTATTTACATTTTAATTTATATATTTACACTGAACAAAATTATAAACGCAACACTTTTGTTTTTGCCCCCATTTGTCATGAGCTGAACTCAAAGATCTAAGACTTTTTCTATGTACACAAAAGGCCTATTTCTCTCAAATATTGTTCACAAATCTGTCTAAATCTGTGTTAGTGAGCACTTCTCCTTTGCCGAGATAATCCATCCACCTCACAGGTGTGGCATATCAAGATGCTGATTATCTTCAATACAATACCATGACTGAGGTGCCCTTGAGCAAGGCACCGAACTGCCCACTGCTCCGGGTGTGTGTTCACGGTGTGTGTGTGCACTTAGGATGGGATAAATGCAGAGCACTAATTCCTAATATGGGTCACCATACTTGGCCACATGTCACGTCACTTTCACTTCACTTTCTGTGAGGTGGATTATCTCGGCTCACTTAGACAGATTTGTGAACAATATTTGAGAGAAATAGGCCTTTTGTGTACATAGAAAAAATCTTAGATCTTTGAGTTCAGCTCATGAAAAATGGGGGCAAAAACAAAAGTGTTGCATTTATAATTTTGTTTAGTGTATATAATATATATATATATATATATATATATATTATTAAATGCATAATTTTGAAGTAAAAAAAAACAACTTATGTTGAAAATATTGTTTTTATAATGTAGGGTTGTCAATTTAACACATTAATTTATTACAGTCAATCAATCAATCAATCAATCAATAAATACATACATACATAAAAATAAAAAAATAAATGTGTATATAATTATTTCCTTTCACACTTGCTGCCATTATTCCACTGTGAGACTAAATGCTGTTTAATATGCATTTGGTGGGCTGAGAACAAACCGAGGCTTTATTTAGTGAACCTGAGCTAACGTGAACTAACAATGATTTTTATGAACTAATGTTAACAAAGATTTATACTGTAACAAATGTATTGCTCATTATTGCTGGTTAATGCATTAAGAAACATTAAACAATGGGACCTTATTGTAAAGTGTTACCTTTTTTTCATCATATTACACATGGTAATAGTTTTAGCTCAATGACACAGATCTTTTAAAGTCTCACGTGTGCAGACGAACACAAACTCGTCTCTCTGTCTACAGCGATCCAGTGCTTGAGGTGCTGGATTCTGGAGGAGAGCCAATCTAGTGGCATAATAACTTGTGATTAAGGACACAAACTTGTGATGTGCTCTTCCCCTCTGACCTGGATGAAGAGATTAGAACACACCTCAGAGATTACTGGTGTCAGCGTGCTCGAGAAACGACCGGCTGCTATGCTATAAAACATTTCATTATCAAGACCTGCCATGGGGAGAATTTGGTTTGTTCTCGTCAGCAATAGAAATATGCTAAACTGCTTGGGATTTATATTTGAATCTCAGAGCGGTCTTTAAAAAAATCAGTGACTAACCAAGAAAATCAAGGTTTTACTCACCATAATTTTATAAGAATGAATTTTGAGTGTGAATGAATTGTGGGAATTGGGCTTTTGTTTTCCTGGGGTTTTCTTAATTGTCAAACTCGTTCATTGACATCATGGAAATTAATCTTTTGTACTGGATCTGAATCTGACTACACACATCTCAGTTTACAATGTCATTCTCTCTTTGACACTTTTAGACGCTGAATGTGGCGTATTTAATAAAATAGTTTGCCCAGGAATCTAAAGCGGAGAGTTCCGGTGCTTGATTCTGATTGGCTGAGCCGCATTCGAAGCTGTTGTAAATGATGCTACAAAGTAACACACACCTTTGTTTACGTCTGTCTGTTGCTCGGCAACCATTTTGTAGCAACCACAACTGTTTCTGAGGAGCTACATTGTTTGGTGGAAGAATACTGTGTTTATTAATATCTTTACACTTTATTTGCTCTGTTTTATTCTGTGAAACCTTGGAATATGGAATAACCATTTTATAAAAGCAATAAGCCCCGTGAAGCCGTGGTTTACAGTGAATTTATAACACTCCGCTTCGTGTCGTGCCTAACAACGCCCCTTAGCTGTTATAAATTCACTGTAAACCACGGCTTCACGGGGCTTATTGCTCTAATAAACAATCCATTATACTGATTAATTTTCTGTTGAACTGAAAAATCATCTGTCAAACTCTAAAAAGAACGAAATAAAAACATCATAAAATCAGCCCACGAATATGACACATGTACAATATTCAGTCTTCTGAAGTCATACCAGTCATACTGTTGAAATTGAACTTCTAATCTGCAGTTTCATTCATATTTGCATTCATATGTTTTATCCAAGTAAGACATGGCAGTTGAAATACTTACAGTGGAGAATGAGATTTGAGACTCTTATTTGTGGTTGGAATGATGTTAAATATGCTGAAACGTGTAGTGATGCTGACTGTTGCTATTTTTATTAAATGTAACCTGACAAAACGAAGTAGTTGCTCAATTATCTTTACACCACAATGCCCTACAGCAGCGCAACGAAAAACGACCTTTCCGTTCACAAACACCCACCGGAGATAAAAGAGCCTAAATGGACAGAAAATAATTAGAAATCCTACACAGGAGATCTGATCGTCCCATTGCACATGACAGCAAGACGCATGTTGCCCATTTCATGTCTGGATTTATCCAGCTGCTTGACTCCTAATGAGGCTGGGAAGGTTTGTTTACCGTTCATCACCTCATTGCAGCTTTGTCCAATTTGTTCATGACCTCGGCCTTCCCGGCTCACGTGATGAAACAGCTCTTCAGGTGTGCTTCACCAAACATGCTGCATATTCCCCGCTGGCTTATTAAAAGCATATTTGCATTTCAGATTTGTTTCCAAACTTCACGAGCATCTTGTTTTGGCCTCTCTCCACCACACGAGCCGGCGAGAGAGCGTCGATTAATGACCATACAGAGATTCTCATTTGACACCGAGTCACTTTGGAGTTTAATGCAAATTGCAAATCAGGTGTCGCTTTGAGCTAAAATGTCAGCCTCCAAACGCACTTCACTTTCAAGTCCTGCCGGAGAGTCAGACGCCAGATCAGTTAGCGTTTGTTCCCGGAGGATTAGAACATTCCCATTATCTGTCAGCACTGAATTTTAATTCCTTTTTCAGGCAGGCAATCGTTTCAGATGTGAAAAGCACTTGCTTTAAACTGTCATGCTTCAGTTAACAAAACAAAAAAAAGGTCTGCAATTACATCAAACAAGATGTTCTAATATCAGTATGCATCACACGTGTAATATTTTTAATTCAATTTGAATATTATTCATTTTTTGCTGTATTTTCAGGACGCTGCCTCAGGAGGTTTTCTCCCTGGTCAACTGCCGGCACTACTGCAGAACTATTCATGTTTAACCTGTGCGTTTTCCCAAAGCCGCAGGTCTCGACTGAAACTGACAGAGAGCCACAACACTGCAGGTGACCTTGTCTTGAAAACTTCAGCGTGATGTGAGAGAGAGAGTGTGTTTGATGGAGGTGAGCTCTGAGGTCTGATCTCAATCTCAGCTGTCAGCTTCTGCAAAAGCATCTAGATATGAAACCTAATCAGACACGTGGAATGGTTTTATTTGGGCTTGGGGCACAGAGGGATTCGATTGGTTAGGGATTACCAGAGTGACTTCATCATCTGTATCGGGATTTAAGATGTTCCAGTCTGTAGCTGCCTGTCAGAAAACATTTCAAAAACTGTATGTAAAATCTGAAACTATTTCAAAGTTCAAGTCTTGATGATCTCTGAGTCTTACCAGCCTGTGTTCCTGAAATGAGGTGTGCATTTCACTGTAAACACTAAAGAGATTCACTCAAAAATATCAATTATATCATCATTGACTCATTCTTATGTCATTCCAAACTCATAAGACTTGTTGAAAATAACCTTTGACTGCTGATTTCTAACATTAGGAGGATCTTCGGAGCAGCAGAGCAAACTAGTGATGGGAGAAGTAAACCTTTTTGAAAATTTTAATCAGATGGTTCGCAAAATTATTTAGATTTCAAAGCACTCGAAACGGCACACAAATGTTTGATTGAAAGCATAATATAATAAATATAAAGTAAGTAACAAATCATTAAATACTATTAAATATGAAGTGTCTGTATAATGTATTATTTTATTATTTGCAGTGCTTGTTTTGTTTTACTCGGGGCTTGACTGTTATCTACAACTACAGGTGTGTCTTTAAAATGTCTACAAATGTTGAAAACTGAACAAATTTTTTGTTAAACCATAGGTTCATGGTTTCACCTTTAGAGTGACAAACGATTACAATTTCAAAACAGGTTTGACGTAACAGTAATGAAGCCTCGTTTGCTGAAATCATGGGACTTTGGCAGTTTGACAAAGCAGTACTTCAAAACATTTCACACATTTGACTCTTATTGTTGAGCTGGGGAGTGTGTTTTGAGCTCTGAAAGTTACAGTCTTTCATAGTGTTTTCATAGTTTATTGAATTCATCTCTGAAGATCAATGACAATTTGAGTCCTTGAGTGAAGACCAGATCCCCAGTGAGGACCTAGTCTCCTAGACGGCCACTGGGACAAGACCACAGGAACCAGATGAGTCCTCTGCACAATCTGACTTTGCTGCAGCCTTGAACTCAACTGCTGGTTTTGTCTGGTCAGAGGAGAACTGGCCCCCGACTGAGCCTGGTTTCTCCCAAGGTTTTTTCTCCATTCTGTCACTGATGGAGTTCTGGTTCCTTGCCGCTGTCGCCTCTGGCTTCCTTAGTTTTGGACTCTTAATTTCCAGCGATATCGTCGACTTCATTGCACAGACACTATTTAAACTGAACTGAGCTGGATGATGACATCACTGAATTCAATGATGAACTGCCTTTAACTGACAATTGTTTACTATTGTCATTTTGCATTATTGACACACTATTTTCCTATTTAATACTGTACAGCTGCTTTGACACAATCTGGATTGCTAAAAGCACTATATAAATAAAGGTGACTTATAATTCTGTTATCTGGAAACCAGTTTGGCTTGCGTGTAGGAATTTAATTTAGGCTTGTGACTATTCTGACCCTTTTCCTGCCCCTTTCACATAATAAACTCCTCCTCTGCTTCCTCTAAAGCAGGTTGTATTTAACTATCAGTGGCCTGGGGTCCCATGTGTTTCAAATGATCATTAAGACATTACGAGATCTGCTTTTGTAGACAGAATCATGTAGTCGAGCTGTTCAGCTCATCTGAATTTTACAAGATCTGCGATAATGACACAGCTCTCGGGTCTTGGAGTTAAGTTGCTCTGATGAGGAACTCCTCGTCTGTTCACCAGCTCATTTTAACGGCTTTGGTGGGTCAGCAGCTGGTTAAGAACCTTTACATCCCATTAAATGACCCGTCTCACCACCCCGCCAACATCAGCCACGTTAAAAAGTTCACAAGGGCCTCTTTGTTGAAGGTGCTTTGACTGATATGAAGCGCTGTAATTATGGTGAAGGGTTTTGTTGAAGTCGATGTAGATTAATGAGTGGACACAAACTGAAAGCACACTTCAGTGCAGTGCACTTACATAGACATAGTACAGAAGTACACACGAGTGTGTTGTTAGAGTGCAAAAGCTTGTGTCTGAAAAACAAAATAGGGAACAACACAGCTGAAGTGAGGTAAAATACTCTTTATGATGAAGACCCTACAGGGACCAAGGCAAAACATTCTCACTCTCAACTCGTCACAACTTGGCATCACTATTTTAATTTTAATTTTTAATTTTCCTTTAGCATAATTTTCAATGTGCAGTGAAACCCATTGCAGAACCTTTTGGCGTCAATGCAACTCTTATCGTGTCATTATATGTTTGGGTATGGTTTTCATTTTAAACATTTCTAAGCACCTAACCCAACCCTTACCCCTAAACCTAACCATTTTTCAATATATAACAGTATAAGACTCTGGAGATAAAAGGCAGATATAACTACAGTAACAAATTATTCAAAAATTACAAATATTCCAAGTCTTCCGAGCCCAGCGATAGATATATGTGAGGAAAAGTGATCAAAGTTTCCATCTGCCCTAACGCTCAAATTCAAAAATCACTGCCTGAAGAAGCATTACGTCAGGTTTGATTGTGAAATATCATTGGCTCTTGTGTGTCTCGTGAACGATTACTGTTTGTCATGCTAATGTTCAGATTTATCTTTTGAATGGGTATGACTGTGTAAACAGAGCAGGAACATTTTCAGCGATTAAAGCCATAAGTTCACTGTGTTCCTCACATACATATATCGTACGGCTTCAGAGGATTTGGAATACAACACACAAGTTGTTTATAATACTTTTATACTTCATTGCCTGTACATTTATCTGCCTGTTATGTCTTTTATATTGTTGAGAAGTGCTTAGGTTTAGGGGTGGGTTAGGTGCTCAAAATTATGTATATCAAAAATATTTCTACTTTTACAAATGCATGCAAAAAGTTCATTGAGACTGGATCTGATGCATAAGGAAAACAATTGAAAGCTAATGGAGTTCCCTGCGCATTAAAAAAATGAGGCTAACGGTGTACGGGGCGTTAAAAAGTGATGCCATGGGCTCCTGAACAAACATCCAGTTAGTAAGTTCACTCGAAATATGCCATGCAGTACAGCCAAATATCAAAATACAACTTTTAAATGTGAGATAATGAGCCAATATGTGTCCCTGCAGCACAAAAGCAGTGTTAAGTCGCTGGGGGATATTTGTAGCAATAGCCAACAATGCATTGTATGGGTCACAATTATACATTTCTCTTTTATGCCAAAAATCATTAGGATATTAAGTAAAGATCATGTTCCATGAAGACATTTTGTAAATTTCCTACCATAAATATATCAAAACTTAATTTTGGTTAGTAATATGCATTGCTAAGAACTTCATTTGAACAACTTTAAAGACGATTTTCTCAGTATTCTGATTTAATTACATTTTTTTTTTGCACCCTCAGATTCCAGATTTTCAAATAGTTGTATCTTGGCCAAATATTGTTCTATCCTAACACATACATCACTGGGAAGCTTATTTATTCAGCTTTCAGATGATGCATAAATCTCAATTTCAAAAATTTGATCCCTTATGAATGGATTTGTGGTCTAAGATCATAAATATCTCCAAAAAAAGATCAAATGAGGTTCAAAAAAGGATTAAAAATGATGGTTCTGGAGATGCTAGAATTAAGGTGAAATCAGAACTCCTGTGGCTTATATGAAGATCACCTAAAATAGATTTTTGATTCCTGAATTCTTCTGTATGTTTCATAAAAGTTTATCTCATAAACCACACTGTGTAGAGACACAAACACACAATAAAACACTACCTGTATTTGCCAGGCAGCAAAGCTACAACTCAATCCAGCGCAATAACCTACAAGCTAAAGTTTTTTCTTAGCTTTCTTCGTCTCGGTATCCATCAATAACAGCGGTCGGATGTGCTTAGCTAGCAACATAACTTTACGCACCTTTGACAGAATCATCAGGATTTCGTACACAGCGTACGTTCCTTCATAATGATGGCCACCATTCTTTCATAAGTCAGAGGGACTCGTTAATTTATCCTCCTCAAACCCCCCGCTGAAAGACATTCACACTTCAGCCTCATTCCTTGGGCATTTCTACCATCTGATATGACAAGCCATAAATCAGCCGCGGTGGGCTGACACGTTAGCGGCGAGCCCCCGGTACGAGGCGGCCAGCGGAGATTTCCTGCTCAAATAACAACTTGCTGTGGAAACCTTTTATTCACAGTGAATCAACCAGGAATTTGTGGGCTCAATAAATCATTCAGTCAGTAGGCGGTATGGCAACCCTGACAATTTTTCCATTTTGATGATGAACGTATTGGTGGTAAAAGGGAATGAAGTATACACTTACATTTGCATTTATTTCCTTGGCCAATACTTTCTTACCAAACCGTGGTTGAGCATATAGATTCAAAACTTTGATTCTTTGATTCTTGACAAAAGATTGTTTGTGTTTGTTCAACTTAGAAAAAGATCAAAAGCTTGTAGCACAGGTATTGACTTGGTCTTTTGTTTTTTAGGGCTGCATGATGAATTGTATTTTAATCGTGATTTCTTTTTCAGTCTATTTATTAAGCATAACCGTCAGTGATATTTGCCTGCTGATTATTTGTCCTGACAAGGTTTTTTTTTTTTCAGTTGACAGATGTCAAGAGCTTAGATCCCCCCATCAGAGCTTATTTCATAAATTGATAAATTTTCTGCCCAGTGGTTTACGTAATCTTCCCAACCTGGCAAACATTCACTTCTTTGTCGGCGGTACATAACAGTCCTCTGACAATGAGTGGACAATAGATATTTTACCAGGGTCTCAGAGGAATCATAGAGTGAATTTGTTGATTCAAGTGCATCCATCCAGCTCTTGTCAGTTTGTCTCTTAATCGACGGAGCTGCATGGCAGGACTCCTCTGAGAGGCTGTCTGCTCCAGATAATGACATGTCTCTGAGATCCAGCGGGATGATGGAGCTGGAGCTGCTGTGTCTTCATCTGAAGCTCAGTCACTTCCCTTGAGGAGTCGAGCGAAATCAAATACTGGTTTCATGAAAGCATTAATGATCTGAGGATGACATTCATCTTAATTCCAAGCCAATATAAATAATAAATATTACATATTTACATTTATTTATTTATTTGTTATGTTTTTGTCATTTTTAAAAATTGCTTTGCTTTTTAAAATGCCTGTATAGTTTTTTTTATTTTATTTTATTTTGAATTAATTTTAGTTTTAGATTTAGTTATTTTAGTACATCAGGGTAAACTAAAATAGGAAGTTACCTTGGTTACTAGCTGGATTTTTTTTTTCAATTTAATTTAATTTTATTTCAGTTAACATTTACTTCAAGTGATGATGTTTTATTTTTATTTCTTTATTTTTAATTTTTTTAATGGTTTTAAAGGGCACCAATTATGCCCCTTATTACAAGATGTAATATTGGTCTTGGGTGTCAGTGAAGTGAATGTCTGTGAGGTTTCAGCTCTAAATACCCTACAGATAATTTATTATAACAGCTGGAAAATGTCATTTTTGGGGTGTCTAAAAAAGAGCTGTTTTTGGTGTGTATCACTTTAAATGCAAATGAGCTGCATATTCCCGCCCCGTCTCCAGAAGAGGGGTAGCGAATTCTTCTCTCTGCACTGCAAACATTTACCTATAAACAGCTGGTAGAAACTGATAATACTGAGGGACTTTATATATGAATGCTTAGATAGGTGTCGTATTCCCATAGGTTTATGGGGATCAGCTGAGAGTCAGCTGATGCGAGCTTGACTAACGTGACCTGCCAGAACTAACGCTACGCTAGATTTCTGTCAGGACCACTATCGTCAAAGATGATTCACAATTAGCATACAGTTTGGATTGGAGGTATGGTTCCGTTCTGGGCAATAACTCCCTGCACATCCATGCAGCCTAGCATGGATGAGAGCAGGGAGAGCAGCGATAACCCTCCAAAACAAAACCAAATGCTGCTATCCCCCAACACAAACTGATAGCAAATCTCAAAACCTTAAGCAACAAGCATGTTGCCCTTAACCAATGACCAATCAAATATGTTGCCAAAACCCGCATAACCTGTAGCAACAATTCTGTTGCCTTTAACAGTTGACCAATGAATATGTGGAGGTTTTCGGATGCAGACGACTTCAACAGAACAATGACCATTTACCAATTTCTCTTGGAGCTACACCGCAGCAAAAATTATTCCGTTTGCACCAAGGTCGTTATTTCCTGCTGCTTAAATCTGTGCTGTAGTGCTATAAAAAATTTGTCTCGCGTAGCCAGACATTCAGACTGACGGCTGAAGGGCTGGAATTCATGGCAGCTTTTTTTGTCAAACAACCAATCCCAGTTAGTTTCATTCAGCAGCACGTTTCGGGGCATGGAAATGTTGCCTCAATAACAGACAGTGTAAACTCTCTGACGTCTTTGAAAGATTCTGTGCCGCAAACTTAAATATTTGACATACTTTGAGAATCCAGCGTTTAGTTGATCCTGATAAGCGCTCATCGTCACAGTTGTAAACACAACGGCTTTCTTCTTTTGTAAGGGTTTGGCGTCACAGCATCTTTGTTTCCAGTGGAACGTCAAAGAACTTGACACACACGTCTCCTGGAAATCCTGTATAATTCAACCAATCCGATGACGACTTCGAAACTCCTGAAGTGTTTCCACTTTTGTGTGCCATATGCATCAGACGTTCAGCCAACGGTCCAAGGGCGTGACGTCTGAGGCTGAGACTATATAAAAATAATGTCGACTTGACTAGGCTAAAGGGGACATAACACATACAGTTTTGGCCAGTCTTATGTTAATCTTGAATACCTATAATTGTAGTATTGCATCATTCACATCTCCGAAGAATCTTCAGTTTTATCAGATTTATAAAAGAAAGATACAGCTTGCGATTCTCTCCGAAAACAGCCAAGCTCCTGGAGGCGCGCCATGGCGGAGCTGAAGAGTCGAGAGACTTACACTTACTAACAATCACAGACATTTGATGCAGTTTTACAGCAGTTCTTATATGACCGGGATCTTTGATCGCTGGGGCTTCTCCATCTTCCAGACACTGTGCAAATCCACTGTCAGAATGCACCTTGTTATAAAACATTTGTCACCGAAATGATGGGAACAAATAAACACGGTTGAGAAACTCAGTTGCTGCCTTGGAAAAACAAATTGCATCCACTGTTCACATAACACTGAATAAGGTTATCTTTTCCTCATATCCAAAAATGTACTCTTTAGAGATATTAGGCTTGTTTTAGTTCATGTGGCGCCGCAAAGATCGACTGCCGCCTGACAAAACAATGCATTCTGGTTACATTAAAATACCTTTGTCCAACTTTGATCGGCGCTGCAGCCGCCCTACGATCACGTGTGCATTCAAAGTACGGCGAGAGCAAAACGGGACCAGCCGCCTAGGTCAGGCACTGCAAAAGCCTTGTAAGGGAAACAGTGATAATAATTTAGCTCAAAGGGAATCATTTAAGATTTTAAAGGGAACTCCACCATTAATATGCAAGGGAATTAGGACAGAATCACTGTTTTACGGTTGATCACTGAGACGGCCAGCGAGTCAGTGAACGAGCCGTATGACAGCAATTCTGCAATAGATATCAATATCCAGAATATAGTGAAAACACTATTAATTAGCATAGTAACAAGATCGGCAGTTTAAGACATTAACTTGTGAGCACAAAACACAAGATACTTCTCTTTTCCATATAAATAAGGCTTTATTGGATAAATCTAAGACATATAAACTAATCTAACACACGCATTCACACACAAGTTGCAGAAAGAGAGAAAGTGAGGAAAATAATTAGTTTAAGAGAATGAAAATGTGAAATCCCAAGTTACAGCAATATGTGCC
>NW_015506133.1:39505-40767 GCF_001515645.1 Sinocyclocheilus grahami
GGAAATCCTGTATAATTCAACCAATCCGATGACGACTTCGAAACTCCTGAAGTGTTTCCACTTTTGTGTGCCATATGCATCAGACGTTCAGCCAACGGTCCAAGGGCGTGACGTCTGAGGCTGAGACTATATAAAAATAATGTCGACTTGACTAGGCTAAAGGGGACATAACACATACAGTTTTGGCCAGTCTTATGTTAATCTTGAATACCTATAATTGTAGTATTGCATCATTCACATCTCCGAAGAATCTTCAGTTTTATCAGATTTATAAAAGAAAGATACAGCTTGCGATTCTCTCCGAAAACAGCCAAGCTCCTGGAGGCGCGCCATGGCGGAGCTGAAGAGTCGAGAGACTTACACTTACTAACAATCACAGACATTTGATGCAGTTTTACAGCAGTTCTTATATGACCGGGATCTTTGATCGCTGGGGCTTCTCCATCTTCCAGACACTGTGCAAATCCACTGTCAGAATGCACCTTGTTATAAAACATTTGTCACCGAAATGATGGGAACAAATAAACACGGTTGAGAAACTCAGTTGCTGCCTTGGAAAAACAAATTGCATCCACTGTTCACATAACACTGAATAAGGTTATCTTTTCCTCATATCCAAAAATGTACTCTTTAGAGATATTAGGCTTGTTTTAGTTCATGTGGCGCCGCAAAGATCGACTGCCGCCTGACAAAACAATGCATTCTGGTTACATTAAAATACCTTTGTCCAACTTTGATCGGCGCTGCAGCCGCCCTACGATCACGTGTGCATTCAAAGTACGGCGAGAGCAAAACGGGACCAGCCGCCTAGGTCAGGCACTGCAAAAGCCTTGTAAGGGAAACAGTGATAATAATTTAGCTCAAAGGGAATCATTTAAGATTTTAAAGGGAACTCCACCATTAATATGCAAGGGAATTAGGACAGAATCACTGTTTTACGGTTGATCACTGAGACGGCCAGCGAGTCAGTGAACGAGCCGTATGACAGCAATTCTGCAATAGATATCAATATCCAGAATATAGTGAAAACACTATTAATTAGCATAGTAACAAGATCGGCAGTTTAAGACATTAACTTGTGAGCACAAAACACAAGATACTTCTCTTTTCCATATAAATAAGGCTTTATTGGATAAATCTAAGACATATAAACTAATCTAACACACGCATTCACACACAAGTTGCAGAAAGAGAGAAAGTGAGGAAAATAATTAGTTTAAGAGAATGAAAATGTGAAATCCCAAGTTACAGCAATATGTGCC
>NW_015506133.1:40865-55291 GCF_001515645.1 Sinocyclocheilus grahami
TTTGCTGCCTTGATACCCAACAATCCTGTGTGTTCTATCCTGTGATGGTTTATCAAATAAATCATTGAATATTTGCTTAGTTATCACCAAGCTCGTTCTATTTGTTGTAGATCATTGAACCATTAAGCTGCCTCAGAAGCATGTCCGATATCAGTTTCATGAGTTACCTTCATGAACAAACGCTGCCTGTGAAGTCATTCGCTGATTTTCGGAGGTTTTCGGATGCAGACGACTTCAACAGAACAATGACCATTTACCAATTTCTCTTGGAGCTACACCGCAGCAAAAATTATTCCGTTTGCACCATGGTCGTTATTTCCTGCTGCTTAAATCTGTGCTGTAGTGCTATAAAAAATTTGTCTCGCGTAGCCAGACATTCAGACTGACGGCTGAAGGTCTGGAATTCATGGCAGCTTTCTTTGTCAAACAACCAATCCCAGTTAGTTTCATTCAGCAGCACGTTTCGGGGCATGGAAATGTTGCCTCAATAACAGACAGTGTAAACTCTCTGACGTCTTTGAAAGATTCTGTGCCGCAAACTTAAATATTTGACATACTTTGAGAATACCTTTGTCCAACTTTGATCGGCGCTGCAGCCGCCCTACGATCACGTGTGCATTCAAAGTACGGCGAGAGCAAAACGGGACCAGCCGCCTAGGTCAGGCACTGCAAAAGCCTTGATGACGACACTCTTTATTCTCATTGGTTAGATTCTGTGATGACAAGCACGATGTGTGTTGCATGCTTATTCTAACAATGCAATTCCAATGCTCACAAATCTGTTTATATAACAGTAAAATCATTTTTAGGTAGTCGCACTGTTATATTGAGTCACGTTTCAAAAAACACTGATGAAAGCATATACTGTACACCCACACTTAATTGGTATTTAAATAGCATATGTTAATGTTTAACTTATTCATGAACAGATGGCTCTGTATTAAGCAGTATAAAAAGTGTTTCTGTTGCTTTATGAAAACATTTCTGAAACATCTGTGTATTTGACAAATGTTGCATTTAATTCACTTCATCTGTGAATGTATGCAAACACTGCGAGAGCGTCATTACACAGTGAGTGTCTGACTTGACGTCTCCGCTTTAATTCTGCCCCCGACTGCAAGCGGCTACTCTCTCCAGCTGGAGGCAGGCTAGTAACTCGAGCAAGTAACTGCGGCGCTGCCGAAGACTTCCGTAACCATGAAAGAAACGCGTTAAGCAGCGCGCTCTTGCTCTCGCTTGGGTCGCTAAGTGCGCACACGCGCATAAGAATCCAACTCTTAATTAATGTAAAAAACTCAGAATGCATGAAAAGACACTACCCCGTTAAGCGCAGCATATTGCAACGACAAGCGTGTTGCCAGTGACGCACATGCATGAACTAGCACAAGCATTTAACTGAAAACAACTTAATGAACCCAGATAGCAACACAGATAGCCTTAGCAACACGCATGTTGCAAATAACCTGAGAGCATTAAATGGAACTTAGCTTGTGAAGACGTTCGAGAGAGTGAAACATAGCAGCTGTGAAGTGGCTGCTTGATCTCTTGATATCCTTCTTGGGGATGAAGTTCCCATCTGACTTGTTCGTGAGTCAGTCACATACCTTGTGGAGTTTATGACAATAATGTAGAGATGTGTTGGGGAAGCGAATTCCACTTCTCTAAATTCCCGATTCCTAGTGATGATGGTGTTTTGCCTGCCGAATTCGCCATTTAATTAGCTATTGAGCAATGTGAAAACTGCTGATACTACTGCGGGACCTTATATATGAATGCTTAGATAGGTGTCATATTCCCATAGGTAGATGGGGATCAGCTTAGAGTCAGCTGATGCAAGCTTGACTAACGTGACCTGCCAGAACTAACTACACTTGATTTAGGTAGATTTTGAGGCGCATTACCTTGAAAAACAGAAGTAATCCACTGCGTCCTCAGCAGCTCAGATGTTGGGAGAAAATGAAGACTCTTATGTTCAGTCTTACATCCAAACACTGAGCCTCGGGATTGCTTGCGAGACATTGCTGACGTTACAGCTGCTCGAGCACAGAGAACATGGAGGAACGCGTACAACCAACACAACAGCTGAGGGTGGAAACTACAGTAATGCAGGACTGTCAGTCAGCAGCTGTGGGCGGGGCCTAAGCAATGTGATGTCATATTGCTCAGAGCATCAAAACGGCAGGCCTAGCGAGACTGACTTGGTTTAAAGGGGGTTAAAAACTGAGGAGTAGGTGGATTTTGGGCCTTGTAGGGTGTTCACACACTGCCAACACACACTTATGTCCAAACACCCTAAAAAAAGTGGATTTTGCATAATAGGTGCCCTTTAATGGTTTTAATTTTAGTTTAATTTTTAGTTAACTATAATAAACCTGCAACAGCTTTATTTAACAGTAGTTCACTTTTCTTATTTTAAATTTGACATTTGTCTTATTATTTTCCTAAGCATCTTGTCTGGGGTTCAAGTTCACCAATCTTACGGTCTGAATACATTACAGAACTGCTGCCCTGTTTATACACGATCACCATTTCAGTTGAGGGAGTAATTAGGTGCGTCATACATTAGAAAGCATATCTTCTCAGTTCATCATTCTTTGACATTCAATTACGCAGTGCAGAGTGAAAAACAATATATACGGGTAAAGGGACGGCAGATAAGAGCTTGTTGCTTGATGGGGTTTCGCAGCAGACAGATTCACTGAGCTGTAAGATGTGTTGTTGTCAGTATACTTTGACTCCAGTGGAGCGTTTGCAGCAAAGAGCGATCAAAACTGACAAAAGCCACCACCGAAGGGGAACAAATGCAAGCATGAAAGTTGTCATTTCTTGTTTTGACTATTGAAATGCAATATGAGGACAATATTCCAGCGATTGTTTCTAATAGGCATCGCGGAGGCCATAAGTGCTTATTGGTTTCACGCTGAGAGCGCGTCAGATTGCTGCTGTAATTCAAGCGCAGATAACTGCCTCTCACTGAGTTAATAGCCGCAGCAGCATCACACTTCTGACCTCTGCTTTATGTGTCATCTCCATTTTGCAGAGGAAAAACGTTTATGTTTGAATTACATTGTAAACAAAGCATTTGATTCCAGGCTAATTGATTTTTAATATTAATCAGACGCTTTGCCTCCTGCTGTTTACTCTAGCCTTTAGTGTAACCAGAATTACTAAAACATTACTTTGCCAATGAGAAATATTGTGTTTTCCAGAACACATCCTTACCCTGAAATATTTCTTTAGGATTGAAGCTTTAAATTACCATGCGTCACTCAGAACGCAACAGGCCAATCAGAAGAGAGGCTCATGAATATTAATTAGACAGGCCAAAATCGACCCGTTCTCAGCAGAGCTCCTGAGAAAGGAGCTGTAAAAATATATTGAGATGGTTTTTGGTACTTATAAAATATAAATATAAAAAACCTAAAATAAAACTCCAGAAAGGTGTACAATATGTGGCCTTTAAAGGTGAATAGGTTAAAGCACCCATATGGATTTTATAATCTGCAATCATATTATTTCTCAGTCATGTGCACCTTTCACTGTACTGTAAGTTTGCCATTCTTGATTTTATGGCACAAAGCAAACAGTCCTGTGTTCCCCGAGGACAATCATCAGTCGAGCTGTCGCTCACTCTCTCCACAGCTCTTATCTGACACACGCCAATAACACGTGTCACACAGATCAACCTCCCAAATGGACCAGCATCACTTAATTAATCGCAGAACTGAGATCAGCGTCTGCTGCTGGAGGACAGAACATCTGTGCAGCGTCGTCATTCTGAACGAACCGCTCTGGCAGTCTGTCTGATAGAAATGACGGAGAAGTAACCTGATGGTTCGAACATGCACTGAATGATAAAGCTGAGCGAGTAACTGGGATGAAGATTCAACCGTGAACAGGAGCTGTGCACACCGATCTTTGACTGTAACAGTCATAATATAGTGCTGATCTAATCAGTTATAATCAAACTGATATAATCAGCTTGAACCAGCTTGAGTTTTGAAATGGTCTTAAAAGGATTAGATGGCAGTGCTGGGTAGATTATTCACAAACTGTAGTCCGTTACTGATTAAAAATTACATGACAAAAATCCATTACATTACACATTTTAGATAATATAATCAGACTACTTTATGATTGCTTTTGACATAATGTGTTTATCACATTGATATTAAAAGGATAATCTTGTACCATTATTAATGAAAAAGAGAAATACAATATGTTCCATTCATTGTTATTAACATAATAATTAAATCATAAAAAATGGAAAATTACAATAAATAATTTTATTGTTGAAATGAACAGATGAAATATTTTATTTGTTTACCTGCGTGTCACGTGACTATTATCCAGCGCCAGAGAACTGTGAACATGCAAATGTGTTCATTATTAACTTTTTACTTCAAAATTTATTTCAAGTAAATATATTATGTGAAAGAGGTTCAGCTGACAAAAAAGTTTAGTAATCCCTGAATTGCATGTAAATAAGAAATAACACAAATTTGTGCATTTTAATGTGTTTGAAAGACAAAAGCCTCCCAAATGACATAGTAATGCATGGTGAAATAACCTACTTAGTGATAATTCAAATACAAATGAATGTGTTCATCAGTAATTGTTGCAGTGTTGAAATGATGAGAAAACACTTCTTAAAACTGAGATGATTTCTGTAAATCCAGTGGTCAGTTTTTCAGTTTTCTGTATAATTACACCCGACTAGTGACCGATCTCTGTGTGAATGTCCACAAAACTGGAAGATTTTCTGAATGCATGTCAGTGGTGAGCTATTTTAAAAAGTTACATTTAAAAGATGAAGAAGAAGAATTAGGAAGAATCCTTAAATCGTGAATAATTTATTGTTATTGTGTGAACAATGATGTAATCAATGAAAAAGTAGTTAAAGTAGCTATAATCTAATTACAAGTACTTAATTTAATGTAATCCAGGTTACATGTAATCAGTTACTGTTAGATGGTCACTAGCTCAAGTCATGCTGGGCATAAACATACCGATGAATGATTTAAGGCACCACAGTTTTTGTTTTTTAGGGAAATGAACTGACGATTCGCTTACTCATAGTTGTCTCTGCATATTAAGCATAAAAATGACACAACTCACCTAAAAGAGGTGTATATTCATACTGAATCTGTACTTTTCAGACTCTAACTACTGCATGATCTCAGGAAGAAGCTCTTTTTTGGGTCTGCAGTACGAGTGTGTCCATAACAAGGTTTGCGCTCCCTAGTTGTCTCGTTATTTACCTCTGTGCCCTTTCACATGCATGTACTTAATGTTACTCTTCCCCAGATGTAATTTGTTATCCCTCGTTGATTAATATACAGCACCCTGGACTTGTTTTCCTTACGTTCTCGTATGAGTTGCTTGGGATTTGCTTTAAAGAGACATTCCATGTGGGACGAACCTGCAGACCATTAATCTTTTTATACAAGTGCTACCTAAGCAGGGTGGTAATTGGATAACTCATTGTGTCTTGAGAAAACAGAACATCCATAATGTCTATTATCTCAAGATTACTCTTCCGGGATTTTCGTTTTTTCTTATGCATAGAGCCGGGCGCGTGCATCTATCTTCTCAGCACACCTAAACTCGTCTTTAATAAGCAGTTTAGGTGGGGGTGGTAAAGCTTCTCTCCCTGCCAAGGATGATAGAAAATGAATACGTAATTGGCTAATTAACCTGAGCCTCTGCAGGGGATTCATTTGTCTCGATGATCTTCCCATAATAAAATGTGCTTTAGAGTGCCTACGTAATTGCATCAACTCTGAGAAATATATAAAGAAGCATCTGTTGTAAATTCGCTTTCTCAAAGTGACCGAAATGACACCTTGTTTCCTCCTGCCCTGACGGGCGTATCATGCATGTTAAGGGCTTGTTTTTGGATGCGAGCAACACCCGATGGATTTATGCTGGGCTCGTAAAAGGTCTGTTTTGTGGCCTGTTTTTTTTTCTGGGACGGACTCGCTTTCAATAAATCTCAGTGTGAAATAAGTGAGGTAACGTTGAACCCCTCAGGTAAATAGCACGGGAACCACTGGCGACTGTTTCAAAGGCTGTTAACCTTTCGGTTTTCATTTGGACTCTGATAGTTATGTGGAAGTCACCTTTGGCAAATAAAAGATGGAAAGGTACCAAGCATTCCCTGATTTCATGTCAAAATCATTCCTCACCCTCCAGTCATCTTTCATTAGGACACATTTCAACTGAACGGGATATAACCAGGGTTGCCAGATCAATTTACCCAGCCCAGTGGATTGTTCAAAACTCGTCCAAATGTATGACAAAACCTCTCAAAATAGTATTTATGAGAATACAACAACGTTTAGCCTTAGAACTATAAAACCAATGTTAGCCTTCGCAGTCACAATGATAATATTAAGCAATTAACTGATAAAACATTTCCAAAAACCTACATTCACCTGCCCTTCTAAATCCTGGAAGCAGTGTCTCCTGCAGCATCTTTAAGAATTTAAGAACATTTGTGTCCCAGAAAATGTTGCATCAGGGGACAACAAAGCTATGATGTTACTGTATTTATAAACAAACAAACAAAGGGCACCATTATTCTAAATATCGCTGAGAAGGTTGGAATAGGTCTAATACTTCATAGAGAAGGCAATTTGTTGTATTTATTATATTTACATACGTCACTATAAGAAATTGTGATCAAGAAGTCATGGTAACACATTATTTTTTATTTTTCACTCATCAAAATTGAACTTCACAAATTTCATTTTAATTTTTATAGAATTTTAACTTTTTTTTTTGCATCAATTTAATATAATTTAAGTTGAAATTACTTGTAAAGCCAATTTGATTATGCTTCATTTAAGGCAGCAGCTGAACTTATTTTTTAAGTGGTAGAATGTGGAATTTTACAGAATGTTCTGGAGATTTAAAAAAAATACAGTTTTGCTAACATTACAAAGAAATGACATAATATCATATTACAAGGAAACTATCAAATGACTGAGACAGGGTTAGTTTTCTAATCAATACTGGAGCTTCAGTTATGGTGGGAGGATTGCATAGAAAGCCCTGTGATCTGAAGCGCACATAATACACAGTCATACAAATAATAACACAAAATCATTATATTGAATTATTGTGCTTGATAAATTAAACTTGATATGAATAGCTTTCCAGGATTTTGTTGCCTATTCATTTTTTAACTAACTTAATTCAGTATACAGTATTTATTTTGAAAGAATGCTTATATATGTGATTATGTATGTAACTAAGGATGAATATAGTTTTAGTCATGTATTCAAATCACCTTTATTGTCACACCACCAAAACACCGAAGTGTAGTGTGTGTAGTCTTGGGTGCATACTCCAAACAGTGCACTTAAAATATACAGTATACAAAATATATACACATAATACAAAATGTACATATAAGCATATACAGAATGTATACAATACAGTATGTACACAGTATATACAAATATATGTGACCCTGCCTGTGAAAACCCAGCTAAAGTCATTTTTTTTGGGATTTACTGTTTTCTACATAAAATCATCCTTCATAAAGATGTAGAACATTCTGTGAAAATATGTGACCCTGGACCACAAAACCAGTCATAATGGTCATTTTTTAAAAATTGATATTTATACATCATCTGAAAGCTGAATAATATTTCGATTGATGTAGGGTTTGTTAGGATCGGACAATATTTGTAAATCTGGAATCTGAGGGTGCAAAAAAATTTAAATATTGAGAAAAGCACCTTTAAAGTTGTTCAAATGAAGTTCTTAGCAATGCATATTACTAATCAAACATTAAGTTTTGATATATTTACTGTAGGGAATTTTCAAAATATCTTCATGGAACAAGATCTTTACTTAATATCCTAATGATTTTTGGCATACAATAAAAATCAATAATTCTTACCCATACAATGTATTTTTGGCTATTGCTAGGAATATCCCCCAGCGACTTAACACTGCTTTTGTGCTGCAGGGTCACAAATAACCTTTACATCTTTAATATTGACTGAGTAAGGCCATGTATGTGATCAAGAAGTCATGGTAACACATTATTTTTTATTTTTCACTCATCAAAATTGAACTTCACAAATTTCATTTTCATTTTTATAGAATTTTAACTTTTTTTTTTTGCATCAATTTAATATAATTTAAGTTGAAATTACTTGTAAAGCCAATTTGATTATGCTTCATTTAAGGCAGCAGCTGAACTTATTTTTTAAGTGGTAGTATGTGGAATTTTACAGAATGTTCTGGAGATTAAAAGAAAATACAGTTTTGCTAGCATTACAAAGAAATGACATAATATCATATTACAAGGAAACTATCAAATGACTGAGACAGGGTTAGTTTTCTAATCAATACTGGAGCTTCAGTTATGGTGGGAGGATTGCATGAAAGCCCTGTGATCTGAAGCGCACATAATACACAGTCATACAAATAGTTACTATCACAGATTCTGTGAGCAGCATCGTCTTATTCTTATTGAAGCTATTTTTTGTTGGATGGAAAAATCCATAATGCAGGTGGAGCAGAATCTGCACACCCTGAGAAAACACTAGTTAAGGTGCTCGACAAAGGTCAAAACAAATGAGGAGAAGCATTGTGAAAAATAATAATATACCGCAATCACAGACCCTCTATCCGCATGGGATTAGATTTCTCAGAGGACCGCTGAGCTGGCCGAGAACAGGAATTTCTCCCTATGGTTTTCTGAAGTTGTGCGGGTAAAATCACAGACAGGCTCGATTCACACGGGATTAAGATCACGCAGTATGTCTGTGAACGAGGAACTCCCCCAATCTCCTCTGGGAAAACTAGCCCCATCCGAATAGGGCTTTATAACACATTGAAATATTTTCAGAGCTCAGGGTGTGTAGACGCAGGTGTATAATTCCCTCCAGAGAAGTTATATAACAAGCTATTGATATCTTCCAGTTTAGCAGTTAGTGGTCAGATAGCTGGGTGAGTTGGTTCAGTAAGGCTCTTTGTCTTTTTTGAAGAGTCATTGGTTCATTAAGCAAACTAAACTGGACACGGTGCATGGAAGCCATTATTTTGCCATCCCGGTAGCCTCTGGTGTTCTGACTGCTAAATACAACTTGCATTTTTGTAATTTTAGTTGCACCATTAAGTAATATAATTTCATCACTATACATGTTTATGAAATCCACCCAAATGACTGCAGGCCAGCTCATATTTTGTCCACCCACCTAAGCACAATTCAATCAAAACCATCAAATTAAGGCCAAATGGCCTGGAGGAACAGAGAAGATATGTGTACATCCTTTCATTTGGAAGTACGATCAAAAGCATGCAAGTGCATTGCACTCTTTGACCTCGTTTACCTTAATTACTGATGAACTCAAGTGAAGTCTTGTGACAAGTGAAATGGATGGAAAGCTGTCATATTTCCAGAGTTGCAGAAGGCCTTGAAGGTCCTTTATACTTTACCAAAGGTAAGAGAAATAATGCATTATGTATTGTTCTCTGAGTTGAGTTTGATGAGGAGGCACAACAATATTGCTAACAATCCCACAAAGGACAGTGTCAGGCCTGCTGTCAGATCCGAACACTGTACGAGCGCCAAATAGAAGGATGTCCTGAGGACAGGAACAGTTGGCAGTCACATTTGGCAGGTTACACACTGCTAGACAGGAATGGGTTAGGTCTTGGGCGGACCAGCATGGTAAATGATACCTAGTTATTAGAGCCGTTCTGGAACATCAACAAGCTGTTGTGTCCAACTGCTTCATTACCCTGGTGGTGTCTCAGGCTCAAGTTGCAACAAGGACCATAAAACTAGAAAGTGCTGGTGCCAGGTTTCTTCTCAGTTTCTTGCCCTCTGTCGACTTTCACGTGATGACTTGTGGGCAGATGGATAGAGAATAACACATGTGAGTGCTCCCTGAACATACACGCGCCACCATCAGCAGATGTGCCAAGCAGGCTGCTGGAAACACACCCAAACCCCCTGCATTCACGTGTTTCTGCTGCACTCGAGGCTGAACCTAACTAAGTTAACACTGCAAATGTCTCATACCGGGTAAGTGCTTAATTGTTCAATTCATAGCGCTTGACCTTGCTGGAATTTAATTAATTAGAGTGGTAGGAAGGTTAATTAGAATTGTAAGATGCTCGTGCATCACAGAAAAGCGCTTGTCTTTATTCACCCTGTCAGGTGTTGCACAAATGGCTCGTCACATATTGGATTTGTACACTATTGACATTTTGGGCATTTGGGTACTTTGAGACTACTGAGGTAACCAGTGAATAGACATAACTGCTAAATGTTTCTCAGGTAACTGTGTGATTATGAGTTAGCCGAGCTGTTAAAATGTTTTCTGAACATTTCCCATTCTGCCATTGGTTGGACAAACAGAGAGGCGCACCCTACTCTTAGACCTTCGGTTGAGTCAGCGTTGCTGTGTTGGGTTG
Source organism: Sinocyclocheilus grahami (assembly GCF_001515645.1). Lineage (NCBI taxonomy): Eukaryota > Metazoa > Chordata > Actinopteri > Cypriniformes > Cyprinidae > Sinocyclocheilus > Sinocyclocheilus grahami. Next base: position 51,309 of record NW_015506133.1, read on the forward strand.
GTCGAGCCTCAGAGTTAGACTTTTCAGGAGAATTAACTTGCAAATAGTATACATAGTATGCTGTGGTGTCAGTTGGGAATTGGAGTTGACTCGACACTGACAGACTTGAACAAATCTAATGAAACTTCAATCATGTGAGCACTTTAATATATTATCAGCTCAAATAGAGTACATTAATTTTGTGTTTTTGTACAACATATAAAACCGCTTTCTGGTGTACAAAGACAAGCAGATGCTGATTGGTGCACCATGCTTGAATGTTATTTTAACCTGAGAAAATAAGGCATATTGAAGATCACAGATTTTAGTATTACAGGCTACCTCTGTCATTCACATGGATATAAAATGGCTAATCATTTAGAACATCAGAAATGTATGAAATATTGTCTTGTTCTTAAAATATCTTGTGTATTATAACCACCTTGTGCTTACAAGAAACAGGCTTATTCTGGTCATTTAGTCATTCTGGGCCACACCCCAAAATATATCAGTCCATATCTAAATGCTTTTGATAGCTTTTTCACTCATTTCAATTTCATAATGATCAGTGCAGTGCAAGTTATTATCCCCTGAAATTTGATTGGCTGTTGACAGCCATATTTGTTGACTAATACAATAATATTTCATGGCTCATTTTGAAGCAACTTGGTGTGTATCTTGAGAATGACCAGTTGTTTATGCATATCAAGTTTTCTGTATTGAGCAGATATAGGTCAACTAGTCAAAAAGCTGTGAATTGAACCAACGGCCAACCAGGAGTTCAAAAAAAGTAAAAAACAATGTTTTTCAGAAATTTCAAAATAGTTGAAAAGTGTCCCAGGCTTAAACTGAAATTGTACGTATTATAGCGCCACCTAGTGCCTGACGCTGAGTAATTGGAGGATTGGGAATCAACTTTGAGATCTCTACGACAGACTGTCTGTGATGCCCACAAACCTTTAGGGCAGAAAAATAATAATTGGCACAACAGTTCAAATACAGTAGGGTTCCAGCACCTTCTGAGTTTACATCTTTTAAAAGAAAACAAAAAGACTGTTGTCATTGTTTGATTTGATCATGTTTCTACTGATGGGTGGGATTCTACATATTTGAATACGAGCCATATATGAGAGATTAACTCTAAGCTCTAGGGCCCATGTAACTTGTGCTTGCAACTTCAAGACTGATATGAGTCTCTGTTCACATTTCCCCAGAGCACAAGGTTCCAGCATCTCAGACCTCCTGGAATCTACGAGCTGCATATATTCCTCTCCCGCTGAAACACCTGATTTAAGGAGTCATTCACTGCGTGGAATGCGGAGCTGTGGGATTTTCCATCCTAATTTTGTACTTAATATACTAACAATGATTATTTAGTACTTCTTAAGATAAACATAAGATCAACTAAGTGTACTCCACTGTGCTATTTTGGGACACCGATGAATATGAACAAAAATGCACTTTACTATCTCTGTATTTAAAAACAAAAATGTATTTATTCACCACTTGTAGTACACTTGAGTGTACTAGTTTATGAAAGATGTGTTCAAGTGTACTGGGTTCAAGTGGTGACTAAAAACGTTTTTTTTTTTTTTTTTAATACAGAGATAGTAAATAGAGCACTTTAAGTACATTATGGAAGTGTATATTTTTTAAACCTGAGCCACTAACCTATATTTCTGACTAGACATTTCTGTTAATGTTAATGCTCCCAACCAGCAGAAGGCATCACCGACTGACAGCTGTTTATTATCTAAACTGTTTCTGAGACATGCATAACTCCTTAACAAAGACAGTTGAATCGTGTACATTAGCACCAATAAACCAGTATTATCTGACACGTGATCACATAACCACAGTGAGTAAGACGATATTCTTGATTGTGAATCCAGGATAATCTATGTTTTTTTCTGATGTACCTGTCATCACAGCAGGGAAAATCAAAGGCATATTATGTTTCCTTTGTGTAAAAACCCTCACCTGACTTCATGGACCACAGAGGGCACATTCTGGTGTGAATACTGGACTCATGCCGCTGCTAGGCCTCGCCAATATATGAGTAATTGCTGTTATGCTGGAAGAAAAGAAGAAAGAGGTGGAAGAAAAACTGCCTTGGAGAGATTGGCAGGAAGAAGCGATTTGTCTTCCCACACCTGCACATCGTGAATGATCATTGATGATGGCATTTCACAGCACTGGAGGAGACTGTATGAGAGTGGCTTTTTCTTTGTTTAGATGACACCGAAAATCAATAGCTGCTTGTCCTCACTAGAGAACGTCAGCCATTTTGAAGTCATCACGTTTGACAGGCAAGTGTCCCAAGTAAATAAGATATTGTGAAAGTGCAGTTTCAGGAAACAGCTGAAACACTCGTTTTCACTGCGAAATGGAGATTGGCCTCTGTGCATGAGGGTGGAATACAATTACAGTGGAAACTGTCTCCCTGTGTTCCATCAGAACTGAATTACGATTGCGACACTGTTATATTTACAATATGGTTTTACAGTTGCGCTGCTCAAGACACTTGAAAATGTGTTCAAAACACAAACTTTGGACTGATGAAGGCAGATAACCAAAACATCTGTTATTTAAACACAAACTTTGGACTGATGAAGGCAGATAACCAAAACATCTGTTATTTATCTTCTGCTTTAACATTAAAAAAAAGTGCAATCTTCAAAGTTTGGGGAAATGAAACGTCTCGGTTACGTATGGTAACCCTTGTTCCCTGAAGGAGGGAACGGAGACATCACGTCGGTGACCGACAAATTGGGATATCGCTTCGATAGACCAATCTACTTCGAGTGTAGCGCCGGACGTTCCGCCACGTCCGCTGCCGAGGGTGATGGATGATCTCAACAGGGTCTACTGTAGGACACTCTGGAGCAGTTTTGGCAAGCTGACACTAACCGGGGTCTCTCGGCGCCACTACCCGTTTGAGGTGAGAACACAGGAGGATACCGGCTCCACACGGAGGCTATAGAATCTAGCGAGTATAATAAGGCAGCAGATGCAATGCATACCAGGTTTTCGCTGAGCAGCCGAGCCGGCGACCCGGCTGCTCACCGGTGGTACAGCAACCGTGGCAACAGGACGTGACGTCTCCGTTCCCTCCTTCAGGGAACGAGGGTTACCATACGTAACCGAGACGTTCCCTTTCAGTCGGTCACTCTGAGTCACGTCGGTGACCGACGAATTGGGATCCCTACCAAAGTGTCATGGTGCTGCCCCTTCCAGTGCCCTGTGCGAGCCGCCTGCGCCCCTTTCTGGTGTAGGCCGGGGCTCGGGACAAGTAGTTCTACTCATCATTTTTCAAAGCACTACCTTACTGAGTGAGATTGGATAACACTGGGAAAACGTACCCGCTCCACTTGGAACAGGGACGCTGCGGAAGCCCCATTCTTCCCGAAGGAGTTTTCGGAAGCAAATACACATATAGCATCCGTTTAGGTGTATATGGAGAACTGGAGGTGATTGTAACCCTTTTGGAAAAGCAGAAGTCTGCCGGGGAAACACGGGCTCTATGGCTGTACCGTGGGCTATACACATACGAGAACCGCTTAGGTCTCAATATGGAACCCAGCCTTCCACGGTTCCTGCGGATTCCAGACGAACGCCTACAGGCCCGGGAAGGAAGTACCGGGTCTCCCCGCCAGGAGGAGGCGGACTTACACTTATGGGCAGAAAGACACCGGTGCGGGGCGCTGAGAACCAGCGCGAGCCACCTCGAGAAACCAATCATCCAGCCTTGAGGGCTCGGGACACGGTGGAGGTTTCCACTCGAGCCCGACCCTTTCGGCGGCCCGGGAAAGCATAGCTGTCATCTCCGGATCCGATTCAGGCTTTGCCACCGTCCCGGAGGGCGGCAGCGTGGCCGAATCTTCATCGGACAGCTCTCCCTCCGATGCTGAGATCGACATCTGGTTGGGGGGAGGTCCACTGGATACCGCTGGTACGCTCTTTAAAGAGGGCCCAGCGCGTTCCGTGGGTCGCTCCACTGGATC
>NW_015506133.1:56351-57344 GCF_001515645.1 Sinocyclocheilus grahami
TTCAGAAGCAAATACACATATAGCATCCGTTTAGGTGTATATGGAGAACTGGAGGTGATTGTAACCCTTTTGGAAAAGCAGAAGTCTGCCGGGGAAACACGGGCTCTATGGCTGTACCGTGGGCTATACACATACGAGAACCGCTTAGGTCTCAATATGGAACCCAGCCTTCCACGGTTCCCGCGGATTCATCATGAAGGCCCAGCGCCGGACGTTCCGCCACGTCCGCTGCCGAGGGTGATGGATGATCTCAACAGGGTCTACTGTAGGACACTCTGGAGCAGTTTTGGCAAGCTGACACTAACCGGGGTCTCTCGGCGCCACTACCCGTTTGAGGTGAGAACACAGGAGGATACCGGCTCCACACGGAGGCTATAGAATCTAGCGAACGTGTTGGGGGTCGCCCAGCCCGCAGCCCAACAAATATCTGTCTGCGAGGCGCCACGAGCCAGCACCCAGGAGGATGCAACCCTTCTAGTTGAGTGAGCTCACAGCCTGAATTGGCAGGGCACACCCTGTGTCTGATAAGCCAGGGTGATAGCATCCACAATCCAGTGGGCCCGCCGGGGCAGGATGTGTCAGATCCCCTCTGTCTGCTTCTGGGCAGCCCGAGAACTGCTGGGCAAAGCTCTCGACTGCGTCGCCGAAGAGGTCGATCTGGGACACAGGGGAATTGAGGAACCGAACCTTGTCGGTGTCCCTATCCACAAGTTCGCTTAGGTGCGCGCGACGTCATTTCGCGTGGCGGTGTGCACAACATTTTTTTGCAACTTTCCGCGCAGCTCCGCTTCCGAAGATGCACGAGTTAAAAGCGACTCTAGCCGAGCGTGCACGTCTGTGCCAGCATTTGTGTGAAACAGAAGCAGTTTGATGTTAAATTAAGTCACACACACAGATCACGCTGCGGCCGATCTCAGACATTCAGGAACAAACTTTTTAGCACTGCCCCGCAGTTTTATCAACTAAATAGCTTAATCGCTCAAGAGCTACATT
>NW_015506133.1:58042-58683 GCF_001515645.1 Sinocyclocheilus grahami
CACACTTAGCAGATATTTCCGTATTGCACAAGTGTGAAGCTCTGTTTTGGGGATTACGTCTCTTTATATCAGGCAACCCAGTTGTTCCTCTGCGGCCAGATTAAACCTTGTTGTAGCCTATACATGCTCTATTCATTATTTTTTAGAAACCTCGCACCTTTCTACTCAATTTTAAAACGTTGTACAATTTCAAACAAATTAAGCGTGGTCCACTGCTGCACACATGCCACAGTATCGATACAGGGCCAGCTGTATTGATACTCGTATCGATATTTTGAACACAGCACTAATCCTTATAAGGACAATCCGTCGTCTTTATAAAGACGCACCCGTGGAGCTCTTTTAGAGAAATTTGCTCTTTTAGGAAATGCTCTTTTAGTCTGAGGCGCAGAGGGGAGATGGCCGCTTGCAACACGACAGGGGGTAGTGCAGCCTGAAGTGCGCAACCCGCTCGACACTGGAACGACCATCACTGAAGCGCCATCTCGCCAACACAGAAAGCTTCCGAGAACTCGTAGTTCTTGAAATAAATATAGAGCAGAACTATGTTGTCGCTCGGCTGCTCAGCGAAAACCTGGTATGCATTGCATCTGCTGCCTTATTATACTCACGCTGTGATCAGCGGCAGCTGGATGCAATAA
>NW_015506133.1:59509-92097 GCF_001515645.1 Sinocyclocheilus grahami
TTTATCCACAGTGGAGAGAGAGAGCACGTGCACAGGGTTGCCAGGTTGATAAAGATAAGTAACACACTTAGCAGATATTTCCGTATTGCACAAGTGTGAAGCTCTGTTTTGGGGATTACGTCTCTTTATATCAGGCAACCCAGTTGTTCCTCTGCGGCCAGATTAAACCTTGTTGTAGCCTATACATGCTCTATTCATTATTTTTTAGAAACCTCGCACCTTTCTACTCAATTTTAAAACGTTGTACAATTTCAAACAAATTAAGCGTGGTCCACTGCTGCACACATGCCACAGTATCGATACAGGGCCAGCTGTATTGATACTCGTATCGATATTTTGAACACAGCACTAATCCTTATAAGGACAATCCGTCGTCTTTATAAAGACGCACCCGTGGAGCTCTTTTAGAGAAATTTGCTCTTTTAGGAAATGCTCTTTTAGTCTGAGGCGCAGAGGGGAGATGGCCACTTGCAACACGACAGGGGGTAGTGCAGCCTGAAGTGCGCAACCCGCTCGACACTGGAACGACCATCACTGAAGCGCCATCTCGCCAACACAGAAAGCTTCCGAGAACTCGTAGTTCTTGAAATAAATATAGAGCAGAACTATGTTGTCGCTCGGCTGCTCAGCGAAAACCTGGTATGCATTGCATCTGCTGCCTTATTATACTCACGCTGTGATCAGCGGCAGCTGGATGCAATAATTGCATGCCAATGTGCATTGGCTCATTTAGTTTACACTCGAAGTAGATTGGTCTATCGAAGCGATATCCCAATTCGTCGGTCACCGACGTGACTCGGAGTGACCGACTGAAAGGGAACAGACTGGCAGGTTGTCATATCCTCATTTCAGTCAAACTGCCTCATGCATCAGAAGCCATGCACTTTCGCATAAGAAACCTTCATTCTTTTTCTTGATTTTCCTTCAAGCCCATTTCAGAGTATGATCACGTATAGCTTGTGAGCTTCCCGAGCTTCCACATCTAGATACTGGAGCCGGCGGGATATGACAGGATTACAAACTGGGGAGAGTTAGGTTTGACAAACTGCTCCTAATAACACATAACTCATCATTTATTATCTTCATGGTGATGTGTATGCAGTCATTGTGCTTAATGTAGTCCACTGTATTTCATTGTGTACAACACACAGCATAACACAGATCTTTCTAATTATCACACTACCTGTTTGAGGGATGAGTCTGTATGGTTCTCATAAATCCAACAACATCATCAGCATCATTCACTGCTGTTATCGGCTTCATCATTATGTCATCTTCATCACTTGTCAGCATCATCATCATCACCATCTGCGTCATCAACACTCTCATTATCACACAAAAGACCTGTAGGACAGATCTGTGTGTCATTCTGGGTTATGATGTCTGGGCCTAAAGGTCAAATGAATAATGATGAACTAATGAAGAGTCACCAGAAGAGCTGTGCTGGGCTCTACTCTAACCTCACACATCACACATCAAATGAGCAGAGCAGCTGAGGATCTTCATTTAACCGATGCATCTGTCACAGAAGTGCTGAGGCTCCTTAACATCAAAAGATTATCTCACAAACCACCACCAGCAGATTTATGAACCACATACAGCTCCGCTATTATTTCCGCTGTTTCTGCACAAAGGGCATGTGGTGAGTCTGTTGAGGAATTGAGGGGACTTTTGTCATGTAGGAAAGCACTAATTCCTCCATTTGATGTAATTATGGAGTCTAGAAGACGGACCTGTTAGATTTATATGCGCACCAGCACGTCCTGAATCCTATGGCATGTACTAAAAGGGGCATTTGTCATTGTGCTGATGCAAATGTATGCAGCTCACTGCCTATATCACAGTAATTACAGCCGTCCTGTGATTCACGCTCGCTGTATCGCCTCCTGTGTTTCAGTGACTGTGGCTGTCAACCGCATCTTTTTTCTTCTACTTTTGCTCTATTTATTTTTCTTGGCAGTGTTTGCTGTAATAACTTTGCCAGAGTACTTAATTATTAAACAGGTTGCTTGTAATTGTATGCATAAATAGGGAGCGGCAGATTATAAATTGTATGTAGGAAGAAGGTTTATTTCTTTAATACACTTTTCCCTGGTGCTTTACTTCTGAGGTATTACAGCAGTATTTTTGTTCTTTGTGTGGCCTGCGCAGCAATGGAAATCAAAGCATTCTGTGTGTCGGTATTCATATTCTCTGTGCACTTTTTTACTGTAATGATCTAAAAACCGAGTGTAATTGCTGTTCCTTAGCAAACTTTTGGAGAAATTCCAATCGTGCTTTCATCTCACTCCAGCACTGAACTGAGGGCGGAAACTTTTGTCCCTTTCCACATGATTTATTAGAGATCCATATTCTTTTAATTACCCGCTGGATGTTTCACAGATTTGTAAAACCATTCGAAAAATCAATACTTTGCTTTTAGGTGATGAATTAATTAATGGAGGGTGAAGTTTAACCAGGATGCATTAATATTCACACTGACTGCGGCGGCTTAGATTATCAGTCAAGTTATATAATTATATGAAGTCAAACACTGATATGAACTATTTAAAGAAGAGTTTCACCTCTTTACTCCTCATGAAATGCAGTTTGATTCCAGTATTGCTCTTATACAGTCTTATTCTCTTCTCTAGCCCATAACCACATCCTTTTGTCCTTGCTTGACACCTCTGTTCGTCATTTTTTTACCCTTTAACATCTCGCCTCTCTCTTCAGGAAGGCTATAAAGCAGCGAGCGATACTGTCAGCATAATAAAATTGACTGTGATTTAATGCAATAGAGCTGTGATTGAATTCAGAGGTCTTATTCTCCTCTCTAGCCCATAACCACATCCTTTTGTCCTTGCTTGACACCTCTGTTCGTCATTTTTTACCCTTTAACATCTCACCTCTCTCTTCAGGAAGGCTATAAAGCAGCGAGCGATACTGTCAGCATAATAAAATTGACTGTGATTTAATGCAATAGAGCTGTGATTGAATTCAGAGCAGCATTAATTTGCTATTCAGGCAGAAGGGGACAGTGAGGATGCAGTGTTTGTCATGGACATTTGAAGACACACAAGGACAATGAGTAAAAATCCAGCACAATGTCTCAAGACTCTCGTTTAATGTGGTCAGTGATTCCTCTGAGGTCCCTTTTAGGGTAATGAACAGCTGATTGTACACCATCCTTTACTAGCAGATCAGTAATTCATACAATCAAAAATAATGTATATATCAATGCATGAATGGTATGTGAAAGCATGAACTACTTGAATTTGCATGATCTATTAATTACATAAATCATTTCAACTTGCACCTCAAGTTGTAGAAAGATAAAAAAATAAGTTTAATTTAGTATGATTCCTTTGAATTTAACCAAACTCACTTTATACATTCCTTTATCATGATTTAAATTGCAAAAGCCAACACAAACATTGCCAAAAAAACAACCTCTAATGTCCTTTCCAGTGATCAGATTTCCCCACAACAATTAAGACACCGGCAAGGGTTTCATTTGAATATTAGGTCTGAGAAAATTGTGTGTGTCTTTTAATCTTGCCTAAAGTCAACCTAATAAAACATTGATCCACTTATCTGATCTCCAGTGATTAAATCAGGATGAAAAGGTTTCTCTCTGACACAACAACAGCAGCAGAAGAGGTAATGGGAAAGCAATGGCTGCCATCTACACACATATATTTGGATAATAAAGGCAGGAATTAATGATGCACTCCACACAACAACACATGGGGAAAGAATATTACCGTGAGGGACATTACTGTAACAAATAGAGTCATTCCTCCCCTTCCCATTTAACCTTCCCTACTAGCCACATGTTTCACGAGGCCGAGGTGCAAAACATGGCAACCCTTCAGTGTCTGCTGAAACAGGACGAGGCTTTCTCTGAGTCTCTGTACCCTGAGAGTAACAGTCCCCATTATTCAGGACCAAACAGCAGAGGTCATCCGAGTGTGTCGTGTGTGAGATGTTCCTCACTTTCACACACTCTTTCCATGTCTTGTGTTTTCTAAACTGGAGGTCAGCAGTAAAGCATCAGGATAACTCCAGCAGTGAACGCAGCACGGGTTTGACTTTTGGTTTGTCCTCTGGGCAGACAGACACAGAATATTTACTAGTGGGAGTGATGGGAAGCATAGGAGGACAGTTAAACAGTAAGGGCAAATATTTATAAAACACAGATGAATGTGAATGTTTGTGTGTGCATGTGGTTTTATATCTTTCATCTTGACAGAAACCTAATATGCGATGCGAGTCTGCCGACTGACATCTGTCATAAAGCGTGAATGAAGTGAACTGAGGTCACTCCTCTTCTATACGAGTGTCATAGGTTGATTACATTGTCAATCAAACTCAACAACTGTCTTAAATTCCATGTGGCCAATTAATGATCTACCTTCAGGGCCAACATGTAAAAGAAAGAGACAGACAGAACGATAGATAGATAGATAGATAGATAGATAGATAGACAGACAGATGATAGATAGATAGATAGACATGATAGATAGACAGATGATAGATAGATAGATAGACGGATAGATAGATAGATGGATAGATAGATAGACAGATTATAGATAGATAGACATGATAGATAGACAGATGATAGATAGATAGATAGATAGATAGATAGATAGATGGATAGATAGATAGACAGATTATAGATAGATAGATAGATAGACATGATAGATAGACAGATGATAGATAGATAGATCTCTGTGACCTCTGTGCAAGCTCATGTGCTTTTGTATGTGGTGATTTTAAACACGCATGCTTCCATTAACATATATATTAAGTTTTCATTTGGTCTGTGTTTCCTGTGTGAACTCGAGCCGTGCCATGTGTCACGGGAGCTCAGCGCTGCTCTCTTGGGCTGCTGATAACCGTTTCTCATTTCCCTGTCCTGACAGAAGGCAGTTTGGAGCCGACGGGACGGAGGTCACACCTCTGACGCAAGACTCCCTTTAAAATGTTACTGGCTAAAACATTTGCTTGTCTTTGAGTATTTATTTTTCTTGGCATCTCTTAAAGGACAAACAGCACATCCAGTGTGGCACAGAAGAGTGGCGTGACACTCCAAAGGAATAACATTTGTTTTGTTTGATTTCTCACTCTAATAGGATAGTGAATTTCAGGAAGGCAAGCTCTAGAGGTTTTCTGCGTGCAGATGTACCATCATAAGAAATTCTATTAGATGAGAAAGTGCACTGAAAAATGAATGATTTTTCCGAGGGGTGAACTGCTGGACCAACACGACTGCCAGTCACCTTGTGAGTTCAAGGACTCAGAGAGATATGGAAACATGTGCCACGTGATTGAACAGTTCTTGTTGGCTTATGCTCAAATTGCCAGGCCTGACCTTTCACCTTCCTGGTAAAAATACATCCACAGGATTGGAGAAGGGTGGAAGCTGGGGAATATGTTTGTGATCCCCCAGCAACAGCTCTATCATTCAAAATCTTATCAGAGAAAAGTGTGAATAATGTTCTGCTGTGACATTAACCTGATCAACATGACATTGGTCCACTGAGGCTGAACACAAAGGTAATGTCCAGGATCTTTCTGCTTATTCATAAAGTAAGACACAATGTAGCTTCTTAAAATCAATTAACAGTTTAATTATAATTTTAAGCTATTAAATTGAAATTCAACCTTGTATTGATTGAAGATTAACATTTCTCAATTGCAATTTAATTTGGATCCTTTTTACAGCATGACACGAAAACAAGTAACTAAACATTGCATTTTCTAAATTTAGAATAAATTAACCCCGTTACATAGCATAAAAAACCTAAACTACACTCTAAAAATTTTTGGGTTAAATATAACCCAGCGCTGGGTTAAAAAGGGACAAACCCAGCTATTGGGTTGTTTTGACCCCGCTGTTGGGTTGTTTTGCCCCAGCAGTTGGGTTGTTTTGACCCCGCTGTTGGGTTGTTTTGCCCCAGCAGTTGGGTTGTTTTGACCCCGCTGTTGGGTTGTTTTGCCCCAGCAGTTGGGTTGTTTTGACCCCGCTGTTGGGTTGTTTTGCCCCAGCAGTTGGGTTGTTTTGACCCCGCTGTTGGGTTGTTTTGCCCCAGCAGTTGGGTTGTTTTGACCCCGCTGTTGGGTTGTTTTGCCCCAGCAGTTGGGTTGTTTTGACCCCGCTGTTGGGTTGTTTTGCCCCAGCAGTTGGGTTGTTTTGACCCCGCTGTTGGGTTGTTTTGCCCCAGCAGTTGGGTTGTTTTGACCCCGCTGTTGGGTTGTTTTGCCCCAGCAGTTGGGTTGTTTTGACCCAGCTATTGGGTTCAAAACAACCCAACAGCTGGGTCAAAACAACCCTGGGTCAAAACAACCCAACTGCTGGGTCAAAACAACCCAACAGATGGGTTCAAAACAACCCAATAGCTGGGTCCAAAACAACCCAACTGCTGGGTCAAAACAACCCAATAGCTGGGTCCAAAACAACCCAATACCTGGGTCAAAACAACCCAACAGCTGGGTCCAAAACAACCCAACAGCTGGGTCAAAACAACCCTGGGTCAAAACAACCCAACAGCTGGGTCAAAACAACCCAACTGCTGGGTTTGTCCCTTTTTAACCCAGCATTTGTTAGAGTGAAGCTAGCTATCTCAGTGTTTATTATTATTATTATTATTATACATTTCATAAATGATCATATTTATACAAATCAAACAGGGTTATAAAAAAATGCATAACAATGCAAAACTAATTTTAAATAAGTGTTTAAAAAGAACAAATAAAACAATACTGCATTTAAACTCCTGAGGATAATGGTCAACATTTTCAAGATTAAGCATTGGTTCAAATAGAAAAAAGGCCCCAATGAAAAATAACTTTTAAACACTTAAGACCCTATATTTTCCAGTACTCATGTACTTTCTGTAAATTTTTCTTAATTACTGACAAATTCAAACACCATTTTATTTTGTGGCACTTAGACAAATGTCCTGAATGTGCATGTCATACATCAGATACTCAAGTCCTTATATTTAATGGTGTGATATAATGGTCCACATCTCTACCCAGAGCTTTTTCCTCATATATTACATTTATGGAGGGTTTTAGTTTTCCCTCTGACGGCTGTATGGAGCAGGATATGTCTCGTGAATCAGCCTATTATACTATGTGTTTAATAATATGTTATTTACTGCCATTGAGTGGTCGGATTGGACTGACGGAGGCCCATTTTACTCTCATTTGTGAAAAAGCATGTGATCTCAAGTACATACAGGTAAAATATGCCACTGGAAAATGAAATTAGACCTGTTCCAGGATGCATGAAGTACGTCGTCAAAGTCCCAAGATTGAGTGCTTGTCATTAAAGGTGCAATTTATGGCACACATTACAGGCAGACTTTCTGATTTCTGTAATGACATGAAGCAACCGACGTCTCAAACTGAATCCGCGTGAGCAGAAACAAAGGATCCGTTTTAGAGCCACAATGCAAATAAGTCTCAAATTCGATATCATATTCAGACATGGCTTCTAAAATGCATTGCATTGTAAGTCAGTGGTGTTTAGGCCAGCATTACAGGTCTTTGTGCACATTGATGGACATGTCATTGTCAACAGGCAAAGAGAAGTTGAGCCTCCTTCATGAATGTGTTGGTTTATCTGTCATTCTTTTTCTTTTTGTCCTCTCTGTTCTGACACTATCATCCCAGGGAGAATTGCTCTATTCTTCAAGCTGTCCATTTGTGCTGATGGTTCCTGATCCCCCTCTCTAAATGGAGGTAAGGAAAGGGCAGTAGAGTCACAAACAAAACCCTATTTATCCAGGACACAATGCTATCAGGCGAGGTGTGCTAGAGACTCATTGATGAAATGACCTGCAGTGTGGAGGTGAGACATCAGCTATCAGCAGCTCACGCCACGCTCAAAGCTCCCCGATAAACTGCTTTAAATGGCAAAATCTGCTTTAAATCCAAAGGATGCTCACACCTAATGTTGATTTAATTAAATTAATAGAAGTTTATTGATAAAGAAAATCTTTTTATGACTTTATTGTTGAAAGCATCCTCATTTACAGAATTTTTACAAAAGTACCAAAGAGTACCTTTTAACAGTACTGTAGCTTTGCAGGTAGGTTTCTTGAAGTGTCTTGGAGACGTTGCCACAGTTCTTCTGGATTGAGTCTGTCTCAGTTTGTACTGTTTCTTCATGTGACTCCAGACAGACTGGATGATGATGATGATGAGATCCATTCCTTAGTATTTTCACCAGCTAAAAAATAGTTTTAAGTCAGTGATTTCTATCTTTTGCTGTAGTGTGTCAGTAAAAGATAGAGATCTCTGACTTAAAACTATTTTTTAGCTGGTGAAAATACTAATGTTCTAATAATTTTGGCCACCACTGTAGTTGCCAGCACTGATTCCTTAGACATCAGATAACTTTACCTGCCATTATATAAAAATAACACTTCCATTTTAAAATGAATAGACTATTCTTAAATCAATAGAATGTTCTTAACATAGATCTGCCATTTAACGTAGTTTCCTCAGTATTTACTTTTAATAAAATTATGACAAAAAAAATTATCTAAAACTGTGGGTGCTCATAACGTAATTACTTCATACAGATTAAAATAAATAAAAAATAATAAAATTAATCATATAAATATGCTCATTCTCAGGCTAGGAACACTCAAAAAGCAGAGCAGATATTTCCACTGTCAGGTTGTCATGCTTTTGCTAACCTTTGAGGGGAAAAAACACCTCCTGGAAAATCTTCTGTAAGCCCTGATGGACTCCAGGACTATGTCACTCAGACTTGTGCCCTCACTGTGTTTTGTGTCAAAGCAATGCAGAAGTTTTTGGCACAGAAAACTGGTTTTGAAACAATCAAGCTGGTTGTCAATGACTCTTCTCAGGTTCTCCATATTCTAGTTTGTTCCATCACATCTTCAGAGCTGTATGTGACTAGTGTGGCTAGATGCTTGTTTAATGCTAGACATTTGAAGTTAATGAGTTGCATGAACGAACCTTTATTGTTTACTTTTAAATATTGTAAAGGACTTATTCCTGTTAGGGTGACAAAAACTACAGCTCGTACATGTGAACACAACCAACACAAGTACCCATGTTAGATAAGCATGTGTCAAATATTATATGTGGTTTTTTTTTAGATATTCATTTGTAACTACATGACTTTACCAGCAGATGGCACAAAATATCCAGTAACAGATGACTGAACGTTCCTATGAATTCTATTTACAAAAATAAACAGAGAACAGACAGTCATTCTGGCAGGCATGAACTGGCAGGAAAAAAAGTTTTTCAGAGCTGTTGCCCCAGGGAGAATTTAGTAGAAGTGCTTTTCTAAGAAACTAAATTGAAGATGATTTTCAAAGAATTAAACTGACTGTAGTAAAACTTTTTGGAAAGCAAAACAATGCACAGAACAGATGTAAGTGGGATACCTGGTGAAATAAACTTGTAGTATCTGATTAATAATGTGGTAAAAAGTGAGTATTTTCATATTTGTTCATTAAAAACAAAATATTAAAGTGATGTTCAAGTACAATTACTGAAGACTGGCACATTAGCAACAAATGTATTCATACTACACCTAGTAACTTAAGCAACTTCTCGTGGGATTTTGCAAATAAGAGAGTTAAAGGTAGAAAGGGTCAGTGAGTGTGAGATACTCCACAAACATGAGTAGCCCTGGACAAGTATTTGGACACTTTCGGACACCTAAGACACTCTTAAAAATGTCTAAATGTCATTGTAGGCTACTCATGATGCAAGACCCTAGAACTAACTTCCTTTTTTCGTAGAATTTATGTAATTTTACTTTTAATCAACTAGTCTTTGGGTAATTTTTAGAGCATACTATATGAGGTTTCTCTCAAGTTTCTTAGCAGAGTCAGGTGTAGTAACTTTTAAATGATCATTTATCTATTTATTTAAAATAGAAGCAGAAATTTTGTTTTGTCAAGTGTACTTGTACTATATTTCTTAAAAATAGAAGTAAATGTCCTTTATATATATATATATATGTCACGACAAAAAGACCCAGAGGCAAAGGCAAGTCAAAAACTTTATTTATTGTCCATAAAAATAAACTCAGGCAGTCTGACGTGCACTGGCCGGAATTGCCATCCGCAGAACTGGAAGTAACACAGGAGAAACTGGAACATAGGCGTAGACTTGATATGAGAGTAAGGGAGTGCAGTCCCGGGCAGCAGGGTGAGGAGTGACTACCTCAGAAGACCACAGGCGGCAGGTAGCTGGAAGACTGGGCAGAAATCTGGTAAGACACTCGACAGGACTCAACTAGACTTAGACAGGACAGGACTCGACTTGACTTGACAACAGAATAAAGTGGTAGTAGTGTTCATTAGGAGATTGACAGCAAGGCACAATAATCTGGCAAAAAGTCTTGTAACACTCAGAGACAAATAGAGAGGGAAATCAGCATAAAGAGTGAACAGTTGCAGTCACAATCCGTGCGAGCGGATAGCACTGCACGGAATAGAAAGGAAAAGAAAACCAGAGTCAAATCCAGCTCATGACAATATATATATATATATATATTAGGGATGCTCTGATCGATTGGCCGATAATCACATTTTATGACTGGATCGTACTCACTACACTTGGCCGATCTAAAATAATCAGAAAACCTTTTTTATTACCCAACCCGCGGATTATCCACAGTGCCCGTGGATATAGTAAAAGCAAAATATGTTTGCTGTGTAAATCAGACGGACTTACTCAAAATGCTAATTCATTCTCTGCCAGCAGGAGGTGTTTTAAAGCGGGAGAAACAGAGGTTTCCCCAGTAACGGCTGTACACAAAGCAGCGCTGAGCTCACAAACGCTGCTTTATCGGGCATATAACATGCAAGATTAAATGAAAATGACATTGACAATTTTCTAAAGATAGTCTTCCTTCAGAAATACAGCGATATTAAAACACCCGCGCGTCGTTTAGATTTTTAAACGTGCAGTAGCCTACGTGCTCATGTTTATTCAATGAAGCCTTTTGGAAAATCGGTCAGTTTTGATATTGTGGCGAGCACCACAAATAAATAAATGTATGGGAAACACATCCCACAGCACAACCACCTGAGCCCAACTTCAGTCTACTCATCACCTTAACTTTATCTGTGTTTGTAGCCAGCGCTAAAGCCAGACTGATAAACAAACACAGACCGGAAGTTAACTTCGGACCAGGCGCGTGCGCCCGATGAAACCGTTGTTATAAAGCTTGAAGCATCAGAATCGTATCGGGCGATCACCATGACAAGAAATCGGTACTCAGTATCGGCTGCAAAAATCCTGATGGGAGCATCCCTAATATTTATACACTGAGCAAAATTATAAACGCAACACTTTTGTTTTTGCCCCCATTTTTCATGAGCTGAACTCAAAGATCTAAGACTTTTTCTATGCACACAAAAGGCCTATTTCTCTCAAATATTGTTCACAAATCTGTCTAAATCTGTGTTAGTGAGCACTGCTCCTTTGCCGAGATAATCCATCCACCTCACAGGTGTGGCATATCAAGATGCTGATTAGACAGCATGATTATTGCACAGGTGTGCCTTAGGCTGGCCACAATAAAAGGCCACTCTAAAATGTGCAGTTTTATTACACAGCACAATGCCACAGATGCCGCAAGTTTTGAGGGAGCGTGCAATTGACATGCTGACTGCCGGAATGTCCACCAGAGCTGTTGCCCGTGAATTGAATGTTCATTTCTCTACCATAAGCCGTCTCCAAAGCCGTGAGGGCAAAAACAAAAGTGTTGCGTTTATAATTTTGTTCAGTGTATATATATATGTATACAACAGTTCGTTCTGGTCCTCAAATCTGATTGGTTGAGAACTGGGAGATATTGTACTGGTATAGCCACAGGAACGCCCTTTCACCGTTTGTATCACTCCGCTTCCAGTAATCGCTCAGCGAGTGTCATGGCGGACACCCAAATCCACTCAAATGTAAAAAATAATACTATTTTTGTGTCACGGAATATAGTTTTAAGAGTTTTTTTAGGCGAGAATGTACTTGTTTAGACTTCAAATATATGGTTTGTTAATAAAGATAACGTCTATTTGAAAATTTCAGAGATGTGAGCTCCAGGGCGTCAGCGGACGTTCAGCTCTCATGAACCTGCCGAGAGCAGCCTCACCTCGGCCAGATCTTCTGGAATTTGCCACTGGCTCTGATGCCTCTATAGTGGTTAATAGGGCTGTGAATCTTTGGGTAGACGGCGAATCAATTAATTTTTATGATTGTTTTATATACTACAAACAATTATTAAAATTTTCTGCATATGATAAGGTAGAAAATATACTTTATAGTTTCTGTACTGTAATAAATGATATGTCAATTAGCACTGCATCATTCATAATTATTTATTGATTGTGTTTATTGTCTTAACATTTCAGTTCATTCTGTTTTTTATACAGCTGCAGATATAGCCTGTCACGTCAAGTGCGAGATCACTTCTCTTTCAGTGTGAAAACTTCTTAACTCATTTTCATAAAATAAAATGCTATAGTATTGAACTTTTCCTCTCCATCGGCGAATGATGATTATGAAAGAAAACACCTGAAGTCTGTTTGCTATAGCAACAAACGCTACTTTCATGCATCTGATTATCAGATAAACCTTATTTCAAGGTTGTTGTTAATGGTTATTTTAACAGTTTCTTTCATACATTCGGTTCAATGACATTGTTAAAACACATTTATCATTCAATGGAACTGTGTATATGCTTTATACACTTATAGCCTTCGGCTGCTCGGGTAATGTGGTCGGTATAACCGAGAGCCATTGAAAAACTACAGAAAAGTAAAACTACTTCACTTTAGCGTTACTGGCTACGAGTACTAAGGAGTGATCACACATCAGCTGCTCAAAAAATGTGTCAGTGAGACGAACTGAGCGCGAGCGCAATCCCGTGACAGTCACAGGCGGTAAATACTGGAGTGCGTGAAGGAGAGATGGGAGGGCACGAACACTGTTCAAGGTCTCCATTAATTCATGCTTGTAGTAATTTAATGTCTATATATTTTGAAAGCATTGAATCACTATAGAAATCGTGATTCATTCGATTCTTAGAGTTTTAAATCGATTACTGTCCGAAATCGGTGTTTCAAGATCGATGCTTTGCATTGTCAGGGTTTGTAATCAATGCATCGAGAAAACGAGTGAATCGTTACACATCCTAGTGGTTAAACATGAGATATAATTTGTTTTGGGTAAATCTGACGGGCAGTCTTTGGTCTCATTAATCTATTATTTGTTCCTGAGCAAATAGTTTCGGCTGAAGGCAAAATATCATCACATTATATTTTATGTAACTTTAATGCTGTATATTAGAGCATGGCTTTTATCATGGCTGTTGTTGTTGTTTATTTTTCAGTAAATAATAATTTATATACATAGTAGTATTTAGTATTGGGAAACCGTGTGTGTGTCCGTGATGGTGCTTTTTGTGACATTGTTCTACCATTAGATGGCGACAAGAAACTGAATGAATCAGCATTTAAAACTTTTATATTGAAAGAGACTGAAATGGAAGTCATTTTTACTTTTAACAACAGCTTGTAAGATGCAATTACCAAATGCAGTGAGCAGCGCTGTCATCGGAAATCACCCTTAACAGATGAAAGGACAGTACGACAAAGATATCGCTTTCCTCAGCGGACATTCAAACTAATGTTTTATTGTGAATATGAGGTTGAGCTGAAGAATGAATGCTGTATCAGATGCAGGGAATCATACTCTGTCCATCTTTCTCTAATAATACTCTACATAATACAGTGAGCTTTTAATACAGTGATACAATACGCTTTTAATGAAGCAACTCAACGTTCCTTCATTACTAGTTCTAAAGTGACCATGAGACCTTGAACTTTCAGAAAGTAAAGTACAATAACTTTCTGGCCTAGCCAGAAATACTGCATCCATGCATTTTGTTTATGTGCAGGGTGACAAGGTTAGCCTGAACAGAAGAACCCAATACTGGTAAGCTTTGCCCCAAAAACCGAACCTCTGTAACTTCCTGCGTTGTGGCAAAATTTCTACATGAAAGTATGCATCTCTGAGATCAACTGTCACTAACCAATCCCCTGACTGGATCTGAGAAAAACAATCATCTTGACGGTGCAGTGTCTCACTCATTGTGAAAGAAAGAGAGCCTAATCTGAAACACAGATAGGAAGTGAATCGCAGTGCTCACACTTGCCGCCCTCAAATGCGAGAGCAGGGTGCTCTTCCCTCAAACACTCCAAACAATACTCGTCCTCTTCAGAGATGGGCCATTCAGAGATTCACTCAACATGATTAATAAGTTGTTTTAACTTTCACTTTTAACTTATTTTCTTTTAAATGATACTGCTTTCAGCAGTGTGACACACACACTCTCTGAAGACAACAAAGCCTGAAGGTGTGTCAGTTTCATGAATATTTATAACCTCTCGGGAGCATTCATTTCAATGACATCACCAACTGTGGTTATTTAAGCCAATTCTTGGTGTGTTTAACACACATGCTTCACAACTGGTCGAACAAAGAATGTTCTCATAAGCATAATTTAAAAACACAGCATCAAGAGTAGTTTTTGATAGGGAACACCCTAGTAACAATATACGAATCAGGCAGAACATGCAAGCAACCACAAAGTAATGAAATAAAAATCACTTAAAACACCTTTACAACTACATTAATAAAAAAAACGAAAAAAAAAAAAAACACCAAAGCATAATGATGGAGAGTTTTGCATAGACAAATGCCACTCATCACACTATCTTCATGAAATAATTTGGTTATTACCAATCGTCCTCTGATTGAGACTGTATGGTGAAGTGTAAAACACATTTGACACTGTGATTTGTAATAATCTAAAAAAGTATTTGGGCTAATTTTGGAGTCTGTTTTTTATTGTAACATTGGAATCAGTTACCCTAGAACAGTGTTTCCAGATCCAGGTCCTGGAATGCCCCAAACTCTGCACATTTTTTTATGTGTCCCTAATAAAACACATAATTCAACTTATCAGCATGTTAGTAGGGACTTCAAGACCTAAAATGGTTGTGTCAGATGAGAGAAACATCCAAAATCCTGTTACTCCAGGGGCTGATTTGGGAAATGCTGCTCCAGAAACACTGTTCTTTTTAATACTACTTGCAGACTGTCGGGGTGTATGATCACAGAGGAGGGCTGCTGTTCACTGGCCTCAGCTCTCGACTCAAACACTGGTCATCTGCGAGAACTGGATCTGAGCTACAACCACCCTGGATGCTTATGAGAGAAACTGCTCTCAGCTAAATAAAGAGGATCCAAACTGTAAACTGGAGAAACTACAGTATGTACTTATTTTGATATTATCTGATATACAACATGAATCTTAAGTAAGGACATTATAGATTGACCGTGATGATCATATTTGTTCTGCTCATTACCTTTATGGACAAGAATCTACAATACTACAAGCTTCTTTATTTGAAATGCTGCTCTTTTAGCTGTTGCGTGTATTTTATTCCCAGTGGTTTTATTTTCCCCAGTGTTGAGAAAGAGTGAGAGTGTCGGATGAAACCAGGTCTGAGAAAATTTAGGTATTGCATGCAAATGCACAAAATTGAATTTTATAATCTATTTTAAAACATGTAATCAGCTTTTATAAGGGATAAGAGACTCCTTTGTTGTTGATGTCAACACGGCCACATTCTGGGTTGCATTGATACACAAGCTTACCTGGGCTTAAGCTCAGGGCCCCAGGGCTGAGGGCGGCCCCTGGTGATGCCGGAAAATATAGTAACCACATTTCATAACGAGTTGACTGTTCCTTTAAAGTTTCGCTTTTTACTTTGCTTTGAATGCACATAAACGCGTTGCACATCCTGGGTGAGAAGGCTCAGTCAAATGCTCCCAAATATGAAAGAGAAAAGAGAAAAATTGCCAAAAAATAAAGTGGAAAGTCAGTAAAATTTGTACAAAAAAAAATCCAAAGCTTTCGGCATATTTTAACACAGGCCGAGGAGAAGATGCAGATGCCGGTCACGGTGAAGGTTGGTCATATGCTAGCATTAGCCAGATACAATAGTCTATAATTCATCAAATAATTAACTCCTTTTTCATCTTAACATAGTGAGCTCACAGTATTTAGTCAGCCACCTTACACAGAGCTGTGGAATATAATCATTTTTATGATGCATCACAATGCTGATATGAGCAATTCTGCATACATGTAATTAAATAGGCCTATAATACATATTAATGTACTGTTTTATAATAAATAAAGTACTCATGTTATAGGCTATATTAATAAACAAACATTGCGTATGTCTTTGGAAGCAAAGCAATTAACTGTGTATAATTCTTTCCAGATAATCTACTTCTTCAAAGCAAGATATTTGGGCACATTTTGATTTTTATGAAAAGAACATGCCTGAACGTAAAAATAATGTGGAATGTGCTTGATGTTAAAACTAGTTTTTATGTGCAATAAGCCACGAAAAAGTTGTCAATGTGTTACTCGTGTTGACTGACAAACCCGAAGTGCACATGGAAAGCCGCCTCTCTCAGACAGCATGCGACAATGAATTACTTCAAAACATATCTGTCTCGGTGAGTATTCGCGTAAACATAAAACAGGGAATGTCTTAAATGAATGTAAAATGTTGTAGACAAATCGAATGTGTAATATTAATCAAACAATGAAAGAAAAGAGGGAATCGCTGACTACTGTTGACCAGGGAGTGATGGGCTAGTGGTTCAAACGTTGACTTGCCCTGCCACAAACAAACAAATCAATTAAAAATTAAAATTTTTGCTATTGTTGTTTTAGATACCGAAATTGTAAAAAAACCCAGTTCATTTTACAATTCTTAATTCCTAATATGAATCTACAGCAAAAACTTTCAAACATTATTAAACAACAAAAGTTCAAACAAACTGCAGACTTTAAACTTAAAAGTCAGTAAATAAGAACAAATGAGCAAATCACAAGCAATTACACAAATAAACAAACAGAACAAAGATGAAAATTAAACAATGCTTTAGGTTTTGGTGCTTTTAAGTGTTCGGGTACAGAAACGGAATAATCAAATGTAAAATAACATTGCATATTCTTCACTTTGTTTTTTTCCAATACAATGTTACACATCGGATTTCTTTCTCAACTGTTAACATTCAGTTAAGATATAACCGACTGTTTACGAGTATATATGCCAAGATGGGTATTTTGACGTGCTTTTATGTATTGGTCTGTATTAATTTATGTATTGAGCTGTAGCTGAATTATGAATTATGTATTAACTATACATGAATACTTTGTGAATGTTTTGTAAGTACGTTATTAGCGCATAACTATTATAGTGCTACCCAATCTTGTATTACTTTCCAGCTCATCAAAATGTGTTAACAAACTCAGCTTTCAGAAGTTGCAGTAAAAGTGTTACTGCTAAATGTTTTATTCCAGCTGAACATATAATGTACGCAAGTGCATTTATAGACATATGGTCTAGTCTGTTCTGCAGGCTATGGACTTTGTGAGAGACAATCTGAAGCCTAAATGCAAATGATATACATGCAGCAAATTGCTAATTAATGCATGGCGAGTTAAACAAAGACTTTTGGTTATACCTATATCATTTGGACTTTGTTTGATTGCTTCTTATTAGTTATGACACTCAGCATCTGAAGAAAAAGTTGACAGTAATACATTCAAGAGATACCTTTTTTATCTCTAGAATTTAAGATTTTCCTGTTAATAAGAGAAACGTCTCTAGGTTACGTATGTAACCATCTATTGCAGTTTTTTTTTTCACTCTTTTTTTTCTGCAGCTCTTCAGATCTATTCAAGGATAGATTTCATCTTTATAGGCAAGAGAATGTAACCATTACTTTGATCATGTGAATAATTCGTAATGTGTGTAATTTCTGTCCATAGCCCTATATTGAAGACTCTCTGCTTTCCTAACAATATGCCATCACGTGTTATGTGGAGATTCAACTCTAGATTACTGGCAGATGAGAAGTTTGTTGAGTTTTTATCTAACCAGATAATTACTTTTTTGAAACCAACCGCATGTCTGGTACGCCTTTTTAAGAGGGCAAATAATTGCATATAGTGTGGGTATGAGGGGAAAAAAAGAATGGAGCATATCGATCAAATTATTTCAAGGATAAATTATATAGATCAAGAGCATTCTAGATCCCCCACCGCTGCTCTATATAAGGAGAGAGGAATGTTACAGTCAGAATTATATGTGACTCTGCAGCACAAAAGCAATCATAAGCAGCACAGTTATATTTGTAGCAATAGCCAACAATACATTGTATGGGTAAACATTATTCATTTTTCTTTTATGCCAAAAACCATTAGGATATTAAGTAAAGATCATGTTTAAGAGGATATTTTGTAAATGTCGTACCGTAAATATATCAAAACTTAATTTTTGATTAGTAATATGCATTGCTAAGAACTTCATTTGAACAACGTTAAAGATTATTTTCTTAATATTTAGATTTTATTGCACCCTCAGATTCCAGATTTTCAAATATTGTCCTTTCCTAACAACCGCTTATTTATTCAGCTTTCAGATGATGCATACATCTCAATTTCACAAAATTGACCCTTATGACTAGATTTGTGGTTCAGGGTCACATACTATATCTGAGATCTAAACAGCAAGAATTTGAGTATGCTGAAAAGGCTATAACATCAATTGAGACAGACAACTGAATATATCGCTGAAATTCAGATGCCGCTTGGAGTGACCACAGATCAGCTGATCATTAGCATGCAGTTTAAAACAAAAAAAAAATGAGTGAAAGTGATGTGACATGTGGCCAAGTATGGTGACCCATACTTGGAATTAGTGCGCTGCATTTAACCCATCCAAAGTGCACACACACACTGTGAACACACACCCAGAGCAGTGGGCAGCCATATATGCTGCGGCGCCCGGGGAGCAGGTGGGGGTTCGGTGCCTTGCTCAAGGGTAGCTCAGTCGTGGTATTGAAGGTGGGAGAGAGCACTCTACATTCACTTCCCCCACCTACAAACCCTGCCGGTACGAGACTCGAACCCAAAACGTTTGGGTTACGGGTCCGACTCTCTAACCATTAGGCCACGAGGAGTTATATACATCAGAGCAATGAGACCGGGTGAATATAACACGTTTTTTTTAGAAATACCTATTATCAGTGACCAAGATAAAGTCATTTTTGAGCCTGCCAGAGGTGCTGTTGTCGTTAGATGTGCATAAAGCCTTTGACCACATTTCCCTTCACATCAGTGTATTGACATTACATGTTTCTCAAAGCAATGAGTAGCTGGTCACATTACTTGTGAACTGCATTAGCATGCAGTTTAAAACAAAAAAAAAATTAGTGAAAGTGATGTGACATGTGGCCAAGTATGGTGACCCATACTTGGAATTAGTGCGCTGCATTTAACCCATCCAAAGTGCACACACACACTGTGAACACACACCCGGAGCAGTGGGCAGCCATTTATGCTGCGGCGCCCGGGGAGCAGGTGGGGGTTCGGTGCCTTGCTCAAGGGTAGCTCAGTCGTGGTATTGAAGGTGGGAGAGAGCACTCTACATTCACTTCCCCCACCTACAAACCCTGCCGGTACGAGACTCGAACCCAAAACGTTTGGGTTACGGGTCCGACTCTCTAACCATTAGGCCACGAGGAGTTATATACATCAGAGCAATGAGACCGGGTGAATATAACAAGTTTTTTTTAGAAATACCTATTATCAGTGACCAAGATAAAGTCATTTTTGAGCCTGCCAGAGGTGCTGTTGTCGTTAGATGTGCATAAAGCCTTTGACCACATTTCCCTTCACGTCAGTGTATTGACATTACATGTTTCTCAAAGCAATGAGTAGCTGGTCACATTACTTGTGGATCTGTATAGTGATATGTATTTCCCATGGACATGCAGCAGTATTGGAAACTTTGGAAGTGAGAGTTGGTTTGGGTTTGGATGACATATCCGTTTACAAATGCAACCAAGATACATAAAAAAAAAGCAATTCGCCATACCTAGCTGGATGGTTCGAGGAAGTCCTTACAACCTGATCTACTTATTTATGAAACCCACCACCCGCAAAATGACGGCCCGCAGCGAGCAACACCTGAAGTGAGACATAGCTAGAGCGTGACACCTGCTGAGCTGCATCATGTGTAATCCATACAAATACATCATACGTTTGAAATAACCCGATTTCTCCCAATGATTGGCTGTTGTACACCTCAAACACAGGGCTGGAAGAGCTTCCTCAGTATGGGGCAGAGTAGACGTATTAAACCAGCCCTGCATTCAGCCTGCGGATAAAAACAGAGTATTTCCCCTGTGAATTAAGTGTGTTTGGTATCATTACGACACACCTACCTTCACGCTGTCAGCCCAGGGTGAGGCACAGACCCACAATATGGAGCCGAGCAGGCTGCAATCTTGAAAGGGTTCAGCTTGGGCAGCAGCCTGGTGTGTGTGAAATGTCAACAGCAACACAATTACTAATACCAGGACACTCCATTCCCTCACAGATGCTGGACTGTAGAAAGGGGCATTCAGGCTGGACTTTACCTTTATCTGTAGGGATGATGCTTTGGCATGCCACTTACTGGCTCTACAGATATCCTCTGGAGAAAGATTACAGAATACAGCCTGCTTTGTTGCAGTGTCATTGGCTGCTAAATGCTCCAGTTACAAAAAAAAAAAATTGTAGGTCACTTCTGAATAAAATAAATAAATAAAGCTTTATTGGCATTGATGGTTCAATGAACATTTAACATCCATATAAGCTTTCCATTGCACGAAGGGTTCATTAGCGGAGAAAGGTTCTTTAGATTATTAAAATGTTCTTAACACTAAGGAAATTAAAAATTGTTCAACGTTTAGGAATGACGGGAATCACTCTCAAAATTGCAATGCCTAACATAGTGATAAAGACAACGATCTGTGCACTGAAATGTTCTTTGGGGAAGCAAAAATGGTCTCTCCATGGCATCACTGCTAAAACTCTGTACAATGAAGACTGTACAATGTCTCAATTCATACTAGATTTGCATGTCGTGAAGTTCTCGTAAGGCAGCAGAAGAATAGGGTTCAATCCTGAATAAATGAAATGCCACATCAGTTCTGCCTGTCTCTGCATGGGAATGTTAACACAGATGTAAGAAAGAAAATAATTGCCAATATGGAAATATATGCATGGAAAAAGATTGGTGATAATGAAAATACTGACAATGTCATCATCATCACTAGATTCTGCATTTAGATTTTGAATAGTGAACACACTGTTTTAGTCAATCAATGTATTTTTTTAACTTTACTCCTTTGCTAATCTGAACCCACTCCATTGTAGAGTGTTGCATACCTAAAAGTGCAATCATCTACAACATTGGTTCCCAATCCTGGTCCTGGAGAACCCCCAACACTGCACATTTTAGATGTCTCCCTATTCAAACACACCTGATTCAAGTCATCAGCTCATTAGTGAAGACTCCAAGACAGGGATGCCCAAACTCGGTCCTGGAGGGCCAGTGTCCTGCAGAGTTTAGCTCCAAAAGACAACGATCTGTGCACTGAAATGTTCTTTGGGGAAGCAAAAATGGTCTCTCCATGGCATCACTGCTAAAACTCTGTACAATGAAGACTGTACAATGTCTCAATTCATACTAGATTTGCATGTCGTGAAGTTCTCGTAAGGCAGCAGAAGAATAGGGTTCAATCCTGAATAAATGAAATGCCACATCAGTTCTGCCTGTCTCTGCATGGGAATGTTAACACAGATGTAAGAAAGAAAATAATTGCCAATATGGAAATATATGCATGGAAAAAGATTGGTGATAATGAAAATACTGACAATGTCATCATCATCACTAGATTCTGCATTTAGATTTTGAATAGTGAACACACTGTTTTAGTCAATCAATGTATTTTTTTAACTTTACTCCTTTGCTAATCTGAACCCACTCCATTGTAGAGTGTTTATTAAAGACAAAAATGGATAACATACCTAAAAGTGCAATCATCTACAACATTGGTTCCCAATCCTGCAGGACCAAGGTTGGGAACCACTGATCTACAAAACAGAAGTTCTGAATAAAGTCTGTACATTTAATGTAATTAATTAACAGAAGTTGTATAATTAGAGTCAGAGGTTTAGAGCGAACCATGAGGAGAATGATTGAAGATAATACAGCGCTGTCGCTCAAACACAGTAATGACCAGCCATAATGTGATGATCGGACATGCTGTTATTCTTCACTAGGTTACAGTCTCCCTTCATGCAAAGTCCAATGTCATCCTAAAACCTTTTCTCCACAAACCCTCATGTTTTCTCATACACCCCAGTGGTTTGCTGATGTAAACCAGTCAAACTGACAACATGATTAATCGAAAATACTGACAATGTCATCATCATCACTAGATTCTGCATTTAGATTTTGAATAGTGAACACACTGTTTTAGTCAATCAATGTATTTTTTTAACTTTACTCCTTTGCTAATCTGAACCCACTCCATTGTAGAGTGTTGCATACCTAAAAGTGCAATCATCTACAACATTGGTTCCCAATCCTGGTCCTGGAGAACCCCCAACACTGCACATTTTAGATGTCTCCCTATTCAAACACACCTGATTCAAGTCATCAGCTCATTAGTGAAGACTCCAAGACAGGGATGCCCAAACTCGGTCCTGGAGGGCCAGTGTCCTGCAGAGTTTAGCTCCAACTTGCCTCAACACACCTGTCGGGAAGTTTCTAGTATGCCTAGTAAGAGCTTGATTAGCTTGTTCAGGTGTGTTTGATTAGGGTTGGAGCTAAACTCTGCAGGATACCGGCCCTCCAGGACCGAGTTTGTGCTCCCCTGCTCCAAGACCTCAAATGTGAGTGTCAGATAAGAGAGACACCAAAAACGTGCAATGTTGGGGGTTCTCCAGGACCAGGATTGGGAACCAAATGAGCTGACGAGTTAAATCGGGTGTGTTAGATGAGTGAGACAGTGCTGCACAGTTTTAAGGCAGCTTTAATTGCCTTTTTGGTAACTTCATGACTTAACTGACCATGACATTGCATGCACATAGTTTATTTCGCGCTTTGATATGAAAGGATACAGGCTACAGCACGTGGCGGCGCATTTGTGCGTGCGATTGAAGAGCATGCGCTGCGAGCACAGTACCGTTTCCGCTTTCACTTGACTCGCACCTGGTGCTGAAGTGAATGGAGCGCGCGTCTGAAACGTCGTTCTGAGTCGTTCTGCGACTGAATAAATGCACTTATTTTCAATACAAAAAAGTGACAGAAGCAGCAGTTGTGAGTGGGGTGGCCAACCCTAGCCCCGCCCCTGCGTTAATTGCGTTAAATATTTTTAACGTGTTAAACTGAAAAAATCAATCGCCTGCATTAACGTGCTAATTTTGACACCACTAATATATATATATTTTTTTTTCTTTCATCTTTCTCTGTCTAGCTTGTACTTATTTGAACAATGCTTGAAACTTGGTATGACGAGCACTTCTTGTGTCTGTTTGCCTCTTTAAGATGAATCGCTTGATGTATTCCACAATTGTAAGTTGCTTTGGATAAAAGCATCTGCTAAATTAATAAATGTAAATGTGACTTCATATATCCATACATTTCACTATAAATGGGAGAAGCTGCAAAGTGCAATACCTAGTATTGTTACCTAAGTACCTAGTAGTGTTTCTATAAAGAAAGTCCCGCCTGCTAAATAAAAGAGCCAATCACCAATTGTTAAAGTCATCTGGTCACAGACGCTCCAGTTCCCATGAAAACAATTAGTGTCTTGAGTGCAATTTCATCATGATGGCTCAAGCTGCAATTCCCATACATCTCCAGCCTCCATTTACCTGGGATTGTCCACGTTCAAAACAGTTCTGGAGCATTGTGAAAATGCACTTTAATGGTCAGCTGTGGGTGAAGAACTTTCCTCTGAAGCAAAGTGGTTTGAAGAAGTCAGTGTTTTGGCAGCCAAATGGTAAAAACTTGATCAATTATGCAAATAAACTGATTTCACGTGTATACAATATTAACTAAAGCAAAACTCCACATCTGCCTTGCACATTAAATGTTTATGTGAGTTTATTCACGTTTAAAGCATTTCTATTCAATATTTATTATACACACTTTTAAAATGTGCATCAAAATAGTTGGATGGAAATCCAGTTTATATTGTTTTGTAAAAAGTTGACACACAACGTCAATGTTTGGCCAAAAGAAAAAGAAGAAAAGGTAACACTTCAGTATAGGGACCAATTCTCACTATTAACTAGTTGCTTAATAGCATGCCTACTATTAACATGTTGGCTTTTTATTGGTACTTATAAAGCTCATATTCTGCATGATCATATTCTACATCCCTCATCCTACCCAATACCTAAACTTAACAACTTCCTTACTAACTATTAATAAGCAGAAAAATAGGAGTTTATCGAGGAAAACGTCATAGTTAATGGTTGAGAATTGGCCCTTAAAATAAAATGTGACCAAAGAAAAAAAATCTGAGCAATGACAAATGTTCAACGGCTTTTAGTCAAGACCAAAAATAGTATGTGTCTGTAGAAAGTGACTGAAAAAAGAAAGAAAAAAAAGCAACAACAACTAAATATTCAGTGACAACGATCCCTGTTCTCCACTATAATGTTTGTTAATAACTTTTGATGGAAAGCTATTTTAAAATGTACGCAGATTTTTATTTATTAATTTATTTTGATGTACCTGCTGTGTATGAGGAATTAATTCTTTCTTGCCAGAGTTGAGTTTGAGCTGAAAAAGCAAAGCATTCGTAGATTAAGATTCGAACAAAAACACATCAGTAGTGAATTGTGACGTTCAAGTGAAGCATCATACATCATGCTAAAACTACATCTAGATTTCCATAGCCTCCATGCTCACATTCAACCAGGAACAGAGAAAAATAGAGCAGGAACATGATTCTTATGTTGTATCCTCGATTATTCCAGCTCTGGGCGATATGTTTTAATAATGAGCCGCTTCTCTCGCAGAAGTCTGGAGCTTGCCAGTAATGCCTGTTTCACATGTCAGCTTGGGCTGCTTTAATCTCAAGCTCATTATAGAGGAGCGGGGCAGGCAGAACACAACACAAGCCCGTGGCGTTGAATTACTTTTCCACGGACCCACACACTCGTCAGGACCCCTGAGACACAGCAGCCACACACACGGCCCGCTTCAAGCTTACTGGGCTTCTTTATTGAGTTTGTTTCCCATGCCGAGGGAGAAAATTTACCGGCAGGTCAAAACAGGGCTGAAGAGAAGAACTGCATCATCTTTTTCCCTTCCTACATCCTTGCGATTTATAGCATGAACTATGGGGTTTTAGTGCTTGCAAATTGCGAGGCACTAGCGTAAACCGGAGTACATGAGAGCTACAGTTCACAGCAGCACTTCGCAATAGTTATCTGAGAGCAGATGCACTAGCAGCTGAACAGATTATCACAGAAATCCCATGATTTCAATGACGTTTTATCTCCTGCTATCTTTACTGCTTAATAAATAAGGACTGAGAGACCGCTGTCGTCATGTATCGTACACAGTCTGCCTTCTTAAAGGCCTTTGGCCACTCATTTGCATGAATTGCTCAGGCAGATAATGACGCGGGACGTTTCCTCCGGCCTGAGCAATGACTGGCAGCTGATTGAATTACATTTGCCCTGCATTCATTCCATCACAACACTAGAATGCCCCATCTACAGATTTACTTAAACCAGGATTAAATTAGGCGCAGCATCTCCTGGTGACGGTGGATATATTGGATTAGGCTTGAAATGCATCTCATGCAGACTCACGCATGAACTAGATGTTCTTTAGCATTGACTGCTACACGAGAAGATGCACAAGAGGTTTCAAAATCAACATGAAATCTGAATTGATCATTTTTACTCTCTTCATGAAGATGCATAAAGCATGAAGAAGTCTTAATGCACATAGGTGCACTCATACAATTATAATAATAATGTTTGGATCCTGTGAAATCATTGTATATATATGTATGTATGTATGTATATGTGTGTTTGTTTGTTCCTAAATTCTGTGTTTTCCATTTTCATTTTTCTGTTTCGGTTTAATTCGTTTTTTGTTTAATTGTTTGATTAAATTGTTATAATAGGAAGGATGTCCAGTGACGTGTATCCATTCATATTTATTTAACAATATATTGGCAATAATTCTGGCTATCCATTTTGTTTTGATTTTCTGGATTACGTGTTTTATGATTTCATACACATTTATGATCATGTTGAACAGTTGTAATAAAATAAATGTGTAAAACTTTTCCAATTTAATTTAAAATGCCATCAAATGAAAACATGATCAGTTCCTTTCCTTTTTTTGCAAACAAGGTGCTTTAATGTGAAAATTAAAACATGTTTGAAAATATTTAATGTATCTATATTAAACTGTGCTTGTATAGTGAGACACAGGCGAGTGTCATAGTGATAGTGAAGTGACATGTGGCCAAGTATGGTGACCCATACTCAGAATTAGTGCTCTGCATTTAACCCATCCTTAGTGCACACACACAGCAGTGAACACACACACACCGTGAACACACACCCGGAGCAGTGGGCAGCCATTTATGCTGCGGCGCCCGGGGAGCAGTTGGGGGTTCGGTGTCTTGCTCAAGGGCAGCTCAGTCGTGGTATTGAAGGTGGGAGAGAGCGCTGTACATTCACTCCCCCCACCTACAATCCCTGCCAGTACGAGACTCAAACCCACAACCTTTGGTTACGAGTCCGACTCTCTAACCATTAGGCCACGACTTCCCCGTGTCATGTGTGTCAGTGTGTGTAGTAGAGCAAACTAACTCAGTATCACCATTTGATTAAGTACACAGCTCGACTTGATTCATTCATCTAAAATTTGTCAAATGTCATGACGTTCAGTGTTATAAAGTAAATTCCACTGGATTCTGAAATCACGGCCCGCTTTCTGCATCACGGAATCAAAGGGCCCTAGTTTCCCTTCATAATCTTTTATTAAAATAATACAAATTATTACTTGCTGCACCCTGAAATAACTTGAAACTGACGTCACAGATCTCTTTGGTTTTTCCATCTGTCCCTTCCAGCCTCCTGCTTCTTTTCACAATGCAATCGATTTCCAGTGGATAAAATCAAGTCTTGCCTGTTTCTCTCAGAAGTGTCTTTTAAAAACCCTGTTCATCTTGAAATCTGACTGCTCTATAATAAATCCTGAATTGCTAATAACCAGTACGGCAGCTCATCGCAATAGCCGTCTCACGCTTACAGATGTTTTCGCTGCTCTCCTTTGACTCTGGATGAGAGGGACTGTGTGGATGGGTGAAGCTCTGAAGTGCTGACCACATCCCTTCTCTGCGAGTCAAACAGCGTCTCAGCGCGACACAGCCAGCATTCACGCCCTCTTCCAGCTGTTACACAGGCACTGAATGGAAACTCTGTTGAGATCATCACCATTTCGACCACATCCTACAATCCCACAATCTGCCAGCCGGCTCCAAGCTGAGTTCAAAAGACTCAAGGATCCTTGAAGAGTGCTTATGGTCTATAGGGTTTCAATGATACTGCTCATTTTCCAGTGTGCTAACCATACATGCGTACTAGCTGTTTTTAAAGATTACTTGCTTTAAATAGGCCATCTGTGAGTTATGCTTTTTATATTTACATTTACATTTACAAATTTGGGAAGACACTATTATGCAAAGCAACATACTGGAAGGAGTCCTGATAATGCATGACATGATGTCTTTATGTGAGCTTGGTTCTGAAAATGTTTAATTTTTTTAAGCCAATCACCTCTGAACTTTAAAGGCCATGTGACTGATGATTCTATACACAATAATGTTCTCCATAGAGGAACAGATTTTGAAGGATAACTCATAAACCTTAAAAGACAGACCTACTGTGAGCTACAAGGTTGTTAATAGATGGTGTATGCTTGTGTTAAAGCTATCCGTTTGCATCATTTCAGCTTGGTTTATATATAATCATGTTGTACAGCATATTCACGTTATAATTAGCAAACTGTGCCAAAACAACACTTTAGCTCTGCCCACTCTTATCTTATATTTAGAGCTGCATCCCAGTTTGCACACTTATGCACTATTCAGTGCTGTTTGTCAATATGGTATGCTGGACATTTCATGACCAAATAACCTTATATAATTCATACACTACACGGTTGAGTACATAGATCATAAATGCTTTGCTTAACTTTAATTTAGCTAGATTTACCTTTAGTTTCCATCAGATCATTCGGTCATGTGTTTGTATTGATGGTGAGCTCCAGTAGTGCATCTTGTGAACAGCTCTAGTGCACTAAGGCCATAGCAAGGTCTCGGCTGTATCTTGTTAAAGTGGGAGCTCTCCGTGTCTGTCTCTGTGGGCTCAGAATCTCACTGCTCTGGCCCAGAATCCCCTTCTCCACATTAGGCCGGTGATGGGCAGGGGCTCGCGGGTCAACAACGAGGAGCTTTAGTGGAGTTATGAAGGCAGGACCCCCTGGTACTGCCATAACAGACTGCAGCTCCATCAGCAGAGCCACGAGAGTGTCTGTAAACGTGGAAAAGCAGCTCACGCTCCCTATAAGGATTAAACAATCTGAAGTGAACAGCAAACCTCTCTCACACATTAGCTGCCCGCCTTCAAGTTTCATGAGATTTGAGCAGAGCAAACAGAACGTGTGGTCTTTGTTATCAGTCCAGGTAATGAGGAAGCAAGGAAGAAGTGTTTGGAAAGACTCGGTGAAGAACAAACAAGCCGGGTGTTTGCAGAGGCTTGCTAATGGGACGTTTCCCAGAGGACATCACTCACAGCAGCGCTGAGACACAAGCGGCTCGCCCTGCCATAAATCTCTGCCTTAAACACCATCACTCCTGCGACCTTGAGGAGAGTTCACGGCATGCAGTGGTCAGTCTGTCTCAACGTCTCCGCTCTCTCTGAATACCAAATATTCTTTATATTCTGGTCATGAATGTTCAAAACTAGATGCTTCCTGCAGAGATATTCAGCTCTTTTTATGGAGTTTAGAGGCTGAAAGAACAACTAAAGCAACTCTAAAGCAATTTCTTTCACAGACAGACACTTATTTGTGGCGTTTCATAAGGCATTAATATCGCTCGAATGCGACTAAAGTTATTGATCAGTTAGTGATTATTATCATCATGATGGTGCATTTTGCACAAGCAAAAACAACTCAATTTGTTTTTAGAAAATGTAAATATCAAGGTAACACTTTATTTGAATGGTCCACTTTAGACATTCTACTCACTATAAGTAACTTTGTAAGTTCACGTCATCTTATATCATCTACTATCCCTAACCTAACAGTCTACTAATACTCTAATGAGTACTTATAGTCAGCAGAATTTCAAAAGAGGAGCATCAATTTAAATTGTTACCAATATGAACTTTAAACTCCATTGGACTGCTGTCTTCTTCTGAATACTGGTTTAGACGAACAAAGAAACAAACACTTACACTTATTTGTTTGTTTGTGGTGTTCTTTTAATCCCAATTCACAAGAGGACATAATCATTATTATACAGTTATATGGAGCAAAGTTTTATTGCGTTTCTCACAGTACATCACCCAATCCCTGCAGCAATGGGCTGAAATACATAATAATGTCTGAAAGTTAAAGGAATAATCATATTTCATGCGTATATATGTTATTATGGTGTGGCTGTAATTATGCAGTAGTCCAATCACAGCTCATCTCCCAAGGCTTCTGAGTTCTGACCGCGCCAAGGACAGAATTAATAAAGGATTCAGTGTTCATCCTCTCCCGACTGTCATGTATTTCTATGCTGAAGGCTAATTGTGTCTCATTTTGTTGAACTTATACTCATTGCACAAGTAAATATGTAATCACTGCCAATCTAATATTTACAGTGGGCCCCGTGAGGGCTTTACATATTGACCATCATAAAAGCCATAATTTTATGTGTGTTTTCTCGTTTTTCTTAGTGATATCAAAAGTAAATTGGTTTCCTGATGAGTAAAAGCCCCCTCTGGGGTCTGAGGGGGCTTCGGAGCCTTGGAGAAGTTTTAACATGCCCTGACATTTGTGCTTTTTTCAGTATTTTAAAAACATATTAATGGCAAAAGTCAGATTAAACTGTAATCAGCACAAACTGGGCTACAATAACATGTGAGCAGC
This sequence comes from Sinocyclocheilus grahami, assembly GCF_001515645.1. Lineage (NCBI taxonomy): Eukaryota > Metazoa > Chordata > Actinopteri > Cypriniformes > Cyprinidae > Sinocyclocheilus > Sinocyclocheilus grahami. The sequence goes on from NW_015506133.1 coordinate 89,668, forward strand.
ATGAATGTACATGTTTGTGTTTTTGAGAAAACGTTTATGCATGGTTAGTGAAAAAATAAAACTTTTAACTCACTGAAATTATTGTTCACACCAAGAATGATAATGTTAACTATACCATTCTGTTTATTATAAGTGAGCTGCAGTTTTCTCATCTCCCATATTAAATTCTCAAGCTCCTTAAAGGGGTCATGACATGGATTTTTCTTTTTTCTTTGAGGTTTACTTATAATGTTAATAAAGTTTATTATTATTATTAAACGACTGAATAAACAAACAAACAAACAAATAAATATTTGTAAAAATTATTATTTTCAACCCTCATTCTAACCCTCTCTCTAAAACGACCTGTTTTAAGGGGCGTGTCCTTTAAAGCTTTCAGTAATCGGCCACTATGATTGGCTAATGTCATTGCATAGGAAACATTGCAAGTATCAACGCCCCCCTATCGCATGTGAGTGTTTTGACAACATAATCAAAATAAAACAGCCATTTCCAGACAAAAGCATTCTGAAATCATGTACTTACGGTTTGTGATGCAGCTGCAGTCAGATCTAATGCCGCTTCATCTTTAAACACGTGTCTTTGTGAACGCCGCATGACACTGTGCCTCGATTACAAAACAAAATCTTCTGATCAATCCTCAGACACGATCCGGGGTGCCATTAAAAATAAACTATCCACTTGTCCCTTACGCTGGGATCCTTCTGATATCTGTACAAAGACATGAACGAGCTGTTAAAACCAAACACGTCAAAGTGAACGATCTTTCACTGCATTTGTCCTGACGACAGACTCGAGCGTGGACCTCTGAATGGAACTGCATTGACTATTATGCTATATAATGAGCATACATTCTAATAATCACATGGTTACTGCAGAGGGACTGTGTCTACTTCAACTCTGTAAATGATCACAGTGCATTCCTGAGAAAACAGTCATTAATTTACACATGCACTAAGCCAATAACGGGCCGTCCTTCTGTGAGTGGATCCCATAGTGCTTCCAGAGATGGATGGAGATGAATGTGTGTGAGGGTGTTTGCGCAGGCCCTGGTGTCTGCTGGGATTGCTGTGAAATACTGGCTCTGTCTGGGCCAGGAAAAGACGGGTGAGATCCTGCCCATGAACGTCACTTTTTATCGATTGGATGGCTCCCAATGAAACATTCATTCTTCATTTTCCCACAGACATTTCATTTAAGGTACCTCCAATACTGTCTTCAAGCCGACTTCAAGAAGTAGCTTTCAAGACAATGGATAAATCATCTGATATCTCTTGTATTTCATTGTGACATTTTGATGTCTAGTAAAAAAATAAAATAAACAAATAAATTAAAAACACTGTATAATAAAGCATAAGTTATCATTGTTTGTTTTTTTTCTTCAAACAATTAAATTAGACTTATTAGGGCTGTCAGTGTCAGGATTATGGACTATTCTGTGTGTTTTGCCCCTGTGACCCAAGCTGCGTCCGAAATCGCATACTTCCATACTATATAGTAGGCGAAAAACAGTATGCGAGGCGAGTAGTACGTCCGAATTCATAGTATTCGAAAAACAGTAGGCGAGAAGTACCCGGATGACCTACTACTTCCGCCCGAATTCTGTAGCTCCCAATTATCCTGCCTTTAAAAGCCCAAGTCCTTCAGTTCTTGTTTGTCGGGTCTACTTGTTGAATGTTCTCGGTTTTCCTGTGGATTATTAAAGACTGTGTTATTCAAGTACTCCTCGTTTCCTCGTTCCTTGCTCCCCGAGTGAATTGTGACAGAAGACCCGACCCAAACAGTTACCTCTGTTTGTACCCTCCGTTTTGTTTATCTTTTTACTCAGTTTTTTGTTTCCGTTGTATACCCTATGGATCCCCTCCTTCGCCCCAAATTCATCCTCCTCCTGCTGGAGCAGGGGGGAAATTCGCTCGAGGGTCATACCAGACTGTTTCAGGCTGTGGTCTATCTCACTACCTATCCGGACGACACGCTCTGTGCGTTCTATGATGCCAGTCTCAACACAGCATGCAGAGCGCCGTCGTCCGAAGATGGCCCGACCGAGCCCAGCCCACCATCTCCCCGATGCGCGGAGTGCATGCCCGAGCCCACTCTATCTCTGACGGAGAGCCAGAGCCCGCGACCGATGAGCCATCACTAGAGAGAGCACCAGAGCTGAGTATCGCCGCGGAGCCAGAGGCCGTGATGTCAGTCAAGGTGTGTGAGACGGCAACAATGCCTGCCATGAGGGAGAAAGCCACGGACGGTGTGAGCACGGAGAGGAGCTCCGCCCCCTGCACCACGGCTGAGGGTGAGCTGAGTATGGCAGGGCGAAAGTGCCAAAAGGACGAGGAAAGGGTTCCAGCCCCTGAATTCAGTTCAGAGCGCCATCCAGTGCCCGCTCCTAGAAAGCGTTCTCCTGTGGCTGCTCTTCAAAAGTGCCCACCC
>NW_015506133.1:92315-119902 GCF_001515645.1 Sinocyclocheilus grahami
AGCCTCCTCCACCGCTGTCGTCTGGCAGCCCCTCTGCTCGCCCTCAGCCCACCATAATTGCGGTGCGAGCCCCACGCGACTGCCATCCTCCAGTGTCGCCATGGCTGGAGTCTCCCTTTACTCCGCCTCCAGCCTCCGAGGCCTGGACTCCGCCTCGGCCCATTGACTCGTTGGCTCCACCATGGGTTCTAGCTCAATACTCTCCTTCGTGACCCGGCAGTCCACAAGCTTCGCCAGGCTCCCTCGTCCCTCCGGCTCCGCCCTTGGTCTGGCGCCGACCATCCTGCACCTCAGGACTTCACTCCTCTGGATTCGCCTCGTCCCTCTGGCTCCGGCTCTGTCAGGCTCCTTCATCCCCTCGGCTCCACCTCAGTCCTCTGTCGCTCCGGCTCCACTGCAGCCTCCCAGATCGACATCTCCGCGTCGGTCGCTGGGGCCATCTGCTCCACCTAGGACCATCAGATCCTCCCCGTCGCCCTGGCTCAGAGAAATGCCGACCATTCATGTGGCAAGCCAGTCGGGAGTTCATGTGGCAAGCCCGCCGGTGGCTCCTCAGTCAACCCTGCCATCCCCAGAGTACCCTCCAGTGCCAGCTCCTCGTAAGCACTTCCCAGTCCCCGAATCCAGCCCGGTGTGGGCTCCTAATTCCTCATTAAGCCCAGGAAGGGCTCCTGATTCCTCGTATAGCCCATGGAGTGCTCCTGATCCCCAGTTAAGTCCAGAAAGTACTCCTAATCCCCAGTTAAGTCCAGAAAGTACTCCTGATCCCCAGTTAAGTCCAGAAAGTACTCCTGATCCCCAGTTAAGTCCAGAAAGTACTCCTGATCCCCAGTTCCACCCAGGAAGGGCTCCAGATCCCAAGTTCCGCCCAGGAAGGGCTCCTGATCCCCAGTTAAGCCAGGGAGGGCTCCGGATCCCCAGTTCCGCCCAGGGAGGGCTCCGGATCCCCAGTTCCGCCCAGGGAGTGCTTCAGATCCCCAGTTAAGCCCAGGGAGGGCTCCTGATTCCCCGTTTAGCCCAGGGAGGGCTCCTGATCCCCAGTTAAGCCCTGGGAGGGCTCCTGTTCCCCAGTTTAGCCCCGGAAGGGCTCCTGTTCCCCAGTTTAGCCCAGGGAGGGCTCCTGTTCCCCAGTTTTGCCCAGGGAGGGCTCCTGTTCCCCAGTTAAGCCCAGGAAGGGCTCCTGATCACCCATTAGGCCCAGGGAGGGCTCCTGATTCCCCGTTTAGCCCAGGGAGGGCTCCTGATCCCCAGTTAAGCCCTGGGAGGGCTCCTGTTCCCCAGTTTAGCCCCGGAAGGGCTCCTGTTCCCCAGTTTAGCCCAGGGAGGGCTCCTGTTCCCCAGTTTTGCCCAGGGAGGGCTCCTGTTCCCCAGTTAAGCCCAGGGAAGACTCCTGTTACCTAGGTAAGCCCAGGAAGGGCTCCTGATCACCCATTAGGCCCAGGGAGATAGGGCTCCTGATTCCCCGTTTAGCCCAGGGAGGGCTCCTGATCCCCAGTTAAGCCCTGGGAGGGCTCCTGTTCCCCAGTTTAGCCCCGGAAGGGCTCCTGTTCCCCAGTTTAGCCCAGGGAGGGCTCCTGTTCCCCAGTTTAGCCCAGGGAAGACTCCTGTTACCTAGGTAAGCCCAGGAAGGGCTCCTGATCACCCATTAGGCCCAGGGAGATCCCCCGTTTAGCCCAGGGAGGACTCCTGATCCACCGTTGAGAACGGGTACCGCTCTGGAGGCCCACCGTTTCGTTTCTGTCCTGAGGGACCTCTAGACCGCTGGGGGAGTGATGTCAGACTCCGTTCCATGTTTTGTGTGTGTTTTGCCCCATGTGACCCAGTTTCTCCCTCATGTTGATTGTTCTTTTGATTCCAGGTGTGTCTCCATAGTCCCTCGTTATCCTGTGTTTAAAAACCCCAGTCCTTTCAGTTGTTCAGTGTTGTCGGTTCTTGAATGTCGTACACTGAGTGTGCACCCGTTGATGTCTGTGAATGTACTCCTTGTGATTTCCTGGTTCCCATTAAAGTCTCCTACGTTGATGTACTCCTGGTCTCCTTGTTCCTCGCTCCGTGCTCCCTCACAGTAACAGCACGCACGCACACACACACACACACACTTTTTCCCGTTTTCCCAACTTTTTGTCACTTATTGGACACAATCTAACCAGTTCCAATCATCTTTGAATGTTCGGATCCATTTATAGAAATCACACAGAACAGAAGGATTTAGTTTCAATATCAAACTGAATTAATGTGTTAATGGCATTTAAAAATGTAATAGTGTAAAACACAATATATTCTCTGTATGCACCAATAGCGCATTAACTTTGACAGTCTTCAGAAACAAACATTCATCTGTTTCAATTTGTAAACAGCCTGCCAAAAACAGGCATTAGGAAAACATCTACTAAAAATATAAAGAAATAGCTATGGTTTGTTAAAATGTAACTTTCATCAGAACTACGGAAGTCACCCAGACAAACCCTGCTGTCTCTGACTAAGAGAAGCAGCACACTGTATCTCAGAGAGTCTCTGTGTGTCTCTGCTCAGATCTGTGTGTCACGATCAGAATCACATCAGGTGTCTGTCTCCTCTGCTCTGTAACACAAGCCATGCTCTCACCTGCTTCATCGTTTTGTAGTTCTCTTTAGGACATTCAGATAGACAGGGAAAACAAAGAGCACCATTCAATCTGAAGAAGAACAATCTCATTTCTATTACATTAATTTGCTCCATCAAAATCTAATAAACAAACGGTCAGTGGTTGCACACGGTGTAAGTGAATGGCTCTGAGTCAAATGGAGGTTTGTTACACACATTTACATGAATTCAGACTGTTACTGGATGAAGCTGTGTGAGATGAATGTGTCCATAAGCCTTGTCATTCACTGACACCTGGAGAGTGAGACGGATGCTTTAACTCTAGAAAAGAGGTGAATTTGGTAACAGATGCATTTGATAATCTGTATCATCTTTATATGTGTGCATCAAACTGCAACAAATCAGATAAATGCTTAATGTCTGGACCTTAATGGTATGTTTAATCTGATCAGTTCATTGCTAAAATCATGTTGTCTTTTTTTATTTTAGGTTTATTTTTAATATCAGGAAAAAAACTAGTTTTCTTATCTGGAAAAGAGTGTTAATGTATTACAAAACTTTGCATCTCAGGTAAATCCTATCTTAAGGATGTTTAATTATATTGTTACTGGAAAACCTAACCATGATTAAGAAAAGTTTTTTTTCCATTATTATTTCTCTCTATATGGAGGTGGCTTGTTTTAAAATGTGACTGCGCAGCTCACTTCAGCGCATCTCTCTTCTTCAGTACTCTCTATTGAAGTTGTGAGTTTTTGTAAAGATGTAAGTGAACTTGTATGCCATCATTCATATTAAAGGGCTAATAAACTGCTGACATGGTGAAGTTTTAATAAAAGTTGCCTGTCTATGTAGTACACTCTAAAACATTCTGGGTTATTTCAACCCAACTTTGGGTGAAATATGGACTAACGTCTCGGGTTACTTATGTAACCATGGTTCCCTGAGTAGGGAACGAGACACTGCGTCCTCTAGGGGTCGCTATGGGGAACGCCTCGTCGTGACTCGTATCTGAAGCATACATTGAAAAAACACCAACTCGTTGGCTATTTAACCCAGAGTGTAGAAATGCATTTTTTTAAATGACGCTTCATGACTAAAAAAAAAAAAAAAACAGACGAAAAGCTGTGGTGAATAAATGTAGGAAAACTTATCCCAACATGCATTGGGCTCAATCAGACTCACATGTCCTGAAAAGCCCAAACTAAAACATTTCAATCACATCCTGGTGTCTGGCTGCAAAAGGAATAATGTGAAGATAAAACTTAACCTCCATCAACAGTATATGCGAGACTGTCACTGCTACAGAAAAATCATCACAACTTGCTTTTGTAAAAACTAAGAAGAGTAAACAACTCCAACCACAGGAACTACATCAGCAGTGCAGGAGAGTAAAGTCATCCTTCTATAACAGCTCTCCCATCACTGCAAGACTTTTAATATTTAGTAGTAGTAATCAATAGCATGACACAGATACTGTACACACAGCAGTGTAGTTTCTGCACCAGCAATGTCAAAAGAATTGCAAAAAATAATGACTATAGTAAGCAGGTTTCTCAAATGCACATGTGCCATCGGCCCCGTCTCAAACTCACATCACTGGTTGAGTCAGTGTTGCTAACCAATCTTGTCAATTAACCACTGCTGTTAGATGTCATAACTAAATCAACCCGTTGTGTCAATCACTGTTGACTCAAACTCATCTTCCTGAAGCTCACTGGTCACATGACATGTATGGCTCATGTGACCAGCTCAAAGTTCTTGGTATAATTAATGAATGAAGATAGCAGATGTCAAAACTGAACAACTGGCTTTGAGCTGAATGAGAATGTAAACACATTGACACCGGATACTACAGACCTGCTAAAATCAACCTACAGATAAATGACTTACAGTTGTCTTTGCATATTAAGCTGGAATGCACGAACTAATACACTATATAAAAAGAATGATGGACTCATGAACCCAGAACATCCCTTGAAGAAAGTCAGCAGGAGCTGTTTGTAGTTCCTCACTTCAGACTCACGTTGTCATTTGTTTCATAGCAAACAGCGTCGCTCCCAGCAGCCCTCAGCTCGTGTGTGGTGATTTACTTTACCTTGTACCGGCGCTTGCTGCACTGAGATCCATAAATGCATGAGGAAGAGATAAGAGAAGAAATGAAGAGTGAACGGTGAAGGAGACAGACAGAGAAGAAAGAGTGCAGGGAGTAAGAATGAGTGAGAGAAGGCCTGGTCTGATTAATAAAACAGCAGCCGCAGCTCATTGAGGCCCAGCGTGAGTTTATTTCTCCAGCAGACTCCAGTGTTTCCGTCTGAACAGTAGCTCTCCGTCCTGCAGTCTGTGTCCTGACGGCCGCTCTGGATCTCCAGATACAGGAGCGTCCAGGACCGGATTACCACAGGTCCACCACAGCATGTTCAGACCCCTCAAGAAGAGAAACACCACCAATCCACAGTGAAACTCAAGACAGCAGTGTATAACACATGTGCCTCACTGTAATACTGACACTGCCTGTAATGATAAGCTTTCAAATAGACTGACACACAGTGTAATTAGTGTCCTACACACATGTGTAGTTTGTGTTCACACACGTCAGGATTCACCGCAGCAAGAGATCTTCACATTCAACTGAAATAATAATGATATAAGAGTGTAATAATAGCTTGGGACATCGTGAAAAGTGCAGGGAAACATCACAAGGTCTGTATCTAAACAAAAGTACACACACTCACACTCCAGACCGTATATTCTATTGTCCTACACCAACCCTACCCCTAAACCTACCCCTCACAGGAGACTTTCTGCATTTTTAGATTTTCAAAAAACCTCATTCTGAATTATTTATAAGCCTTTTGAATTACGGGGACACTGAAAATGTCCTCATAAATCACCTTCTCGTTGTAATACCTGTCATACCCATGTTATTATACAAATTTGTGTCCTCATAAACCACATAAACATGCGTGCACACTCACACACAAACACACACACACACACACACACACACACACACACACACACACACACACTCACACTCACACACACACAGTATATATTAATGCAGTCCCATAGCTGGACTTATAGTAAAATGTATTCTCTAAATTAAAATCCCAGTGTCATCGCATTCTTCTTTTATACAATCTGCTAGGTATCACTTGAAAGCAATAAAATAAATGTGAAAAATGTCATTTTAAAATGTATTAAAACTGATCAATATGTTTAGGTTTCATAATTGTTTCACTTTAAAACTTGATGAAAAGGGTAACACTTTACAATAAGGTTCCATTAGTTAACATTAACTAACAAAAAGCAATACTGTACATTTGTTGCAGTATTTAATGTAAGTAAAAAATACTGTTCAGTGTCTTAATGAAATCTCAGATCCATTAAATATTAACAGATACACATTTGATTTTAATAATGTATTCGTAAATGCTGAAATTATAGACTTAAGACGAATAAACGCTTTTTAGTTCATTGTTTATGATAAATAATGCAGTTACTGTAGCTAATGTTACAAAATTGGAAACTTTTGTTAAGTGTGTTACTGTGACAAGCTGAGTGTTGTATTTAAGGCTGAAGTTTTGTGTTTATGCAGAAGTTTCAACAGACTGTCCATTCTCTAATATAAAGCCACATAATAATAGTGTAGCATTGTTTTCATGGGAGAGCGAGATACACAGCAATATGTTGAGTATTTTATGCGTGCGTGTGTTAGCAGTGTGTTGCATCTTCATTAAATCTCAACTAATGTATTTTGACTCTATGAAGGAAAAGGACGATTTCGGTATATTCAATATATAAATTACCATCTCCGAAAAAAGCAATTTCCAAGTGAATAAACAACTAGAGATAATGCATTGTGGCTATGTGATAAACAAACATAGAGCCTGATGATGCATGCGCTGTTATCTGCAGACTGAGCTACTCCAGCTCAAGTCCTTTACTTTTAGGAAACCTTGCATTGCTTTGAATCAGATTCCAGTGCTCAGCATAAAAACCTGCTGATATGAGGCTTTCTGTGCTCTGTTGGAAAGCACATGAGCGCCTCCTACAGGAGCAGAGAGGATGTCTGGTTCCTTCAGCGTGTCCACTGACTCACAGAAGAAAGAGATGAATGACGTTTCTGGAGCATGCAAGAGATAAGAGTTGTAGTCCTTACATATAGAAACTCGTGGCAGACTCTCCAAAAACTCTGTAATTGACATTCCGTGTAGAATTGCTTGAAAACATCTATGAAACATCCCAAATTTCATTGCACATGATCAAGACTGCATGTGTACATCAGCTGTCGTCTGTGAAGCGCTCAGTATAAAAACCGACGAGTGTCCCGTGTTTGACCCAAACCCAGCAGATAGTGACGAGCGATAGTGACATTCATTCATTCATTCCTCTGTCAGTCTGATCGGTTCGGATGGAGGAACCACTCTGTGCCTGTGCAAATGTCTGCCATGAACCCAAAAGGTGAAATAAGCGATTGTTTCTGTTTCCCTGTGAATGCTCTACAGTCAAGCCACATGTATTTCTATAGCACTTTATACAATACAAATCGAGTCAAAGAAGATTCAAAGAGATAAACAGAAACATAACAGAATCAATGATGGAAACTCATAGGGTTGCACAATAAATAATATTTTAATCTCTCGACTATCCTTATTTATCCTGCAGCAGTGCTTCTGAAGTGGACTCAAATTTTACTTTGGACCTCAAGTTATTGGCCTAGCAATATGCAAAATATTTATGACATTAGCTATACAGGAAAACTTGCATGGGAAAAAGAAAATAGCGTCTTAGTATTTGACATATAAGTGAAATCTGCATAAAATAAAATAGTTAAATTAGACTTTAACATGGCAATGACAACATGGCAAAAGATATTGAGAGCATTTTGTCTTAACATTTCAAAGTTTATAAGTTGACATATTTTCAATTAATTTCTTGTATTGACCATTCAGCAATTTTTTGGTCGAGACCCATCAGTTGAGACCCACTGGACTGTCAGGGGTTTCATGCTCAAAATGATGCTGAAATTAGGCTTATTTGACAAATGTGATAAACGAACAAGGGTTTTTAAGGCCCCTGGAACATGATCATTGAATTTGTTCCAACAAAACCGATGCAAACAATGAAGCGACGACTCCAAGGTCACAGGTTCGTTTCTCAGGGAATGCATGAACTGGTAAAAAGAATACCTTGAATGCAGAAAAGGCATGTGCAAACATGTACAAATGTATGGGACACAACAGTCTCAGGCAGTAACATCTGCTTCGCTACCTTTTAAGCAGAGCTCTTTTGTAACTGAAAGCTAAAATATTTTTCTTGATGTACTATTCTATTTCACAAATCTAGTCAGCAGCGTACAAAAACACACTCACAAAATGACAGTAAAGAAAGCGCTCGTCCAAATCTTTGGCGTTGCGTCTCAATGGCATGTCTCTCACTGAATCTTCAGCTTGAATAGCTATTGTACGAGCTGTATGCCGCAGCCTTGACTCACACAATAAGCCCGAATCTGCTGGAGCTCATCTGGATCTGGAGAGGCGCAGCTCTAAAGAGAGGCAGCACCATCACTGAGGCCTGTTTGTAAGCTCTCAGATACTTTCCTCAAACACATTCATCCTGAAGGATGAATACAGGTCAATATCAACAAGTCCTTTTCGAGCGAGACTCTGTGTCGAAGCGAACTAAACAAAATAAGTGATGAAAAACTGAAAGAACAATGTCTGTTTGGCTTTTCATTGATGGACAGAGAATAGCGACTAAGTGCAGATGAACTAAAAATGACATGTATTAGAGCTAGAACTGAGCAAACTTTAAGAAGCTTGACTTCTTGCATTTAATAACATTCTGTTTAAAAGATGAATGTTTTATTGCCCCTTCTTTGAAAATAGTGCGTCTAAACTCATCAGCCATTACTATCTCAGGTGACACTATGCATTTGTTTTTCTTCTTTGTATTTCCCCCATTGTACGGATACATTTCCAGTCATTGCATGTGATTTAGGATAATGAAGGATGCTCATTGTTTGAGGGCCGCTAAATTGTCGTTTTTTTGCTGCAGATTTATTACCTCATCTTTGGCCAAAACCCAAGAGCTTGAAGGCACTGGATAAAAATAATGCCCACTAATGGCATCTGGATATTAAATTATGTTAATGCGCCTCAGAACCATTACCAATGTGGCAATTTTTAATAAATTGGGTATCTATTTCTCTTCTAATCCAGCCATTTGGCTCTGGAAAGCATGAGAGAGGTGTGTTTAATTTAAAGTTAATTACTTTGCTAATGTTATTTCTTGGCGTTCGGTCTAATGAGAGATATTACAAACTTTTGAAATGTTCTGGTTTTAATAAGGGACAATTATGTGCGCTTGAAACCAGAACCTGACAGAATCATTAGAGTTGCACAAAGACTCTGATCTATGTCGCCGCTACTAATAACCCGAGCTGCTTTAATTCACACAATATTGTGCATTAAAGTGTTTGCAGAGGAAGTTTGAAGAGGAAAAAACGAATCCTGCAACATTTAAGTAAATTAAAATTATCTACAATCTTCTTTACTTGTGTCACATATCAATGCATACAAAAATATTTATATTCATAATGAAATATTCATAATTGCAGCATATGTGTTTATGGGGGAAAACAAATATGTGTGTAGGTTTATGGTGCCGGATGTTACACTGCAATCAGTGTCTCCTTACGTTTCCAATCGGCTCAGCTTTTCATTGTGTATTAAGTGCAGTCATTACAAAGGGCAGCGCGCTGCATGTTAACACTAGTTCACAGTTTGCCAATATCACTGAAGAACTGCAAACAGGCGGATGGATCAGACCTCAGCATCCTCCGTAAGCTGCTTAGTGCTTCACAGCTTCTGGAGGACGGTCCTCCGCTGGCCTTTATGCTCCTCGAGCCCCATTCAAACAGCACATCTTAGACTATTGCATATGGACTCATTGTGCTAATCTGACAACCTGAGAACAAACAGCATGAGACTAAAACAGGACAGCGTAATCCACAGCCACGCGCCGGCGGATGACACTGTGTGTAGGTGACACTGTTTATCAGCGGGAGCTTCTGTGTTAATCCTGCTGATGAAGAGTGAGTGTTGCTGCGCTGCTATTGAGATTTGGAGAAGCCTGATAAACGTTCTGTTAGACGCAGAGAGTCTGCCCTATCTATCCATCCATCCATCCATCCATCCACAGTGAAACCGCATGCATGTTGTATACAATGTATCCGTCTTAGTTTTCTAATGGAATATTTGAATAAAACCGCTAAAACATGTTACATGGAAACACGTCATTTCAAATTCCACACATGTGGGTGAATGTACATATTTATGTTATGCATGTTTACTTGTTTAAAGGTTTTAAGCCGATGCATTGTCCACATGTTTATTGAAGCTTAAGCATGATGTGCTGTGATAAGATTAACTCCAGCCGCTTGATGACAGAAACCCCATAAACCTTCACGGAAACCGGACCGCTCACTTTGTAATGCAAAACAACTCCAGGCGGTTTCAGAGCGGCCCGTAATGGAATTCACAGAAGCTTTTCACGGGACACAGATAGCAGCTGTGAATCCATTGTGATCCTCCAGACGTTATACATGTATATCAGGGCGTATATCACAGCTGTCTGAGCCTCAAATCCAGCCAATATATTACAGCTGGAATGCTCTCATACCTCTGCATTGAAAGAGAGTCAGATAGCATTATACACCAACACCGGCTGATGGACAGATTGCATTCTGATTTCGTTTTATTTATTTCTCCTAGAATAGGATGGGATTGTTGGAATCTCCTGTGTGAGATGATTCCACAGTCCTGAGGTCTCGATAACTATTACAGTTCTGAAATCATCTCTGCTCCTATAGATGAGTTTACTTGTGCTTGTAAACCTTAACTGCATCAGTGGAAGTGGAAAGCAGTCCAAATGTCAGGGAAACACAGCTCAAACTCCACTCCAGAATGATATTTCAGACTGCAGACGCACTTAAGCCAACATTGTTTGGAGAGATGCTGGCGGAGGCCTTTAGAATGATTGCCCTGCCAAAATTTGAATTTTAGAGCGAAAGCATTCGCCGAACCATCAGGTATTTTTCATTTTGCTCGAGCCCCGAGGTGACGCCGGCTTATTACCGGCTGGTGATGCTCTGCCCTGGAAAATGAATGACCTGATAAAGCACAAAATGCAAAGTAGCTGGGGAATATTCAAGCCTATTCATTGCGCTGGTTCATATTTGCTTTAGAACAAGCCTGTCCTGCTCCTTTCCTCAGGGGCCTCGGTCTCTCTGATAACCAATAACTGAACATGTGGCTCCATCAGACGTACACTGTGTCATATGGAAGTCAGATGAGTTTAAGCATACATCAGTGCACAGGACCGGTGCATATTTCAGAGAAAAAACAGCACATACAAATTTGGATTTAACATTATAACAGTAAAAATACCTGGCACTGCAAATGGTCACATTACTGGCTTTTCACAAGAGCACACTGTACAGAAACGGTTGCATGTGTTTCAACATTTTTTTTTTCAAGTGAAAATATTTTAAACCTTACCTTCATGCCAATACCAATACCTCTACACCTTTACCTCATTTAGTATACACAGAACCATGAACCAGAACCACAGTCGGTTGCTCAAACAAAGCAAATATACTGTATGTACAAGGGTTATTATAGTTAATAAAAACAATTAAAGTTAAACCGTTAAAAATGTTACTTTAAGTAAATTACATGTTAATTGAAATACAATAATGAAATAATGTATAACTTGAAAGATAATATTTAACTTACATCATCTAGTTTCCAAGGAAACATTTATCATTTTTGTTTAGTTAACTTGATATACTAAAATAACTCAACTAAAATCAGAAAAAAACTATAATATACTGTATAATGTAGTCTTTATACAGTACAACTGTACTGTATATGACTTTGTAGTCATATTGTACTGTATAATGGCAAATAATTATAATAATTTTTATAACAATGTTATTTTAAAGTGAAAAGTAAAGTGAAGTGACGTGTGGCCAAGTATGGTGACCCATACTCGGAATATGTGCTTTGCATTTAACCCATTCAAGTGCATGCACGCACACACACACACACCTGGAGCAGTTGGGGGTTTGGTTCTTGCTCAAGGGTCTCACCTCAGTCATGGTTTTGAAGGTGAAGAGAGCGCTGGATATTCACTCCCCCCACCTACAATCCCTGCCAGACCTGAGACTCAAACCCACAACCTTCGGGTTACAAGTCCGACTCACTAACCATTAGGCCATGACGGCCCCAATTTTATGATGCTTTTGGAGCTTGACAGACACTGGTCACCATTCACTTCCATTGTATGGAGAAGAGCAGCTTGAACATTCTGCTAAACTCATCAATTCAAATTCCTAGAAGTCAAACGGGATTATAATTTTTGAGAAAAATCTCTCTTAAATGTCCTGAAGAATCAGGTTCACAGCATCATGAAACAGCCTGTGCCTCCGCTGAAACCCTGAAGGTCTGACGGTGGCCAGAGCAGCAGCCGTGTGCATCCGCATGATTACACGTGTGCCTTTATTATCTGGAGTGAGGTTATGGCATCTGGGAAATCAGTTCCACAGACACATTTACACTTCAAAAAGCCCCACACTCACTAATATAATGTTGACTGCTTTGATCTGAAACACTGACAGACCGAGCGAGGGAAATTCCCCTGGACCGAGCGGATCGGCCCGCTCTGATGCTTGCTACACACGAGCCGTTCAGACTCACACGGGACATACAGAAGTCATAACACAGGACAAGAAGCACACACATGAAGACACAAAAACATTTATGTTCAACGCACATCATGAGGAAACTTCAGCTAAAGGTGAAGAGTGTATTTTCAATGGTAAAATGCTTTTTCCTGTTGCATTTTTAATGTAGAGGGACAAACGCACAACATCCAGGACATACAGTATCACAGTACATCCCAAAATCAGGAACGTTATATATACTGTATATATGTGCTGTCAAAATTAGCAAGTTAATGCAGGCAGATTTTTTTTTTTTAGTTTAATGTGTTAAAAATATTTAATGCAATTAATGCAGGGGCGGGGCTACGGTTGGCCACCCCACTCACAACTGCTGCTTCTGTCACTTTTTCTATTGAAAAGAAGTGCATTTATTCAGTCACAGAATGTTTTTATGATCACATCAAACGGCAGATGTTTCAACGGTACTGTGCTCGCAGTGCGTGCTCTTCAACTGCACGCACAAATGCTCTGCCGCGTGCTGTAGCCTGTATCATTTCATATCAAAGCGCGAAGTAAACAACGTGCATGCAATGTTGTGGTCAGTTAAGTCATGGAGTTACCAAAAAGGCAATTAAAGCTGCCTTAAAACTGTGCATGCATGTAATATGTTATGAGTCACATTTAAGAACATGTCTCTGAAATGGTTTTCAAAACTGTCCTGGAGCAGCCCAGCACTGTCTCCCTCATCTAACACACCCGATTCAACTCATTAGTTCATTAGTACAGATTTTACGACCTGAAGTGGGTCAGAAAATCTAAAAAGATTTGAGAGAAAATATGATGCGTGTCAGATCCGCATCACGTTCAGCAGCGACAGCTCTTAAAGTAATAGCAGCCAAAACAACCAGCTGCTGTGATTTCTGTTTATCAAAGAAAAAAAGGAGGAAATCAATGTAGCTTTAAGGATTCATCTATATTTAATTTAGAATTTAGTGTTTGACATTAAAAATATACTGTCTTTATGTTGTTTGTACATTCATTTGAAGAATTAATGTGAAATGATTGCAATATAAAATTATATTTAAAAAAACTTTAATTTTAGGTAGGATTAATCGTGATTAGTTAGATTAGTTATAAGTCGACTGACAGCACTATATTAAACACGTGTTTTAGTGCCACTCACTGGACATTTTGCTTTGCAACCGATGCATACTGTTGGTGTTGCAGAAATGACGTCTGGGTCATTATTTTCATGATCCTGTTTGGTCACCTCTAAACGACTTGCTTTATTTCCCTGAATCAGCTCCATGAGCAGTTCTGTCACGGCATTTGTTCACTGAATGATCAGTTCTCTCCTCAGGAACTTCTCTCCTTCAGGATTCTCCTCCTGTGTTATTAGTAGCAGCGGTCTTGTTTGTAATCATTTGGGAAGCCAATTATGGGTTAATTTCCAAAGCAATCTAAAGGAGTTTTGAGTTTCAGTTACTGGTCTGGTTACTTTGACGTGTGTGTAACTGTTACAATAGAGACCATGTAATTGAAAGTCAATTATAACCTCCTGTACAGCGCTTCTAATTCGACCGTGTAGTTATTAATTTGAAATTACTTGACCAGTATGTTCAGAGTTCAGAGTGTGAAGCTCAGTAATTAAACGGCTAACGGTACGAATGGAGCGATTACATGCGACTGCTAGATCGGTGGATTTCCTCTTTAGTCACCTCAATATCTCAAGCCTGACAGTATCAGATAATTAACTGATTAAATAATTGAATTAGTTATTTGAAAACTAAGCAACCAAGCAGATATTTCACAGTAAAATGACTGTACATCTCTAACGTCGATAAAAGACTCCCTTCGTCATGCTAATGAGGTTCAGAATAGTTTGGGTTCATGTTCTTGATGAGCCTTGATTCAGGAAATGAACAACCCATCAACAGATGTGTGGCCTAATGGTTAGAGAGTCGGACTCGTAACCCAAAGGTTGTGGGTTCGAGTCTCGTACCGGCAGGGATTGTAGGTGGGGGGAGTGAATGTACAGCGCTCTCTCCCACCTTCAGCAACCTTCACCGAACCCCTAACTGCATAAATGGCTGCCCACTGCTCCGGGTGTGTGTTCACGGTGTGTGTGTGCACTGCTGTGTGTGTGCACTTTGGATGGGTTAAATGCAGAGCACTAACCACATGTCACGTCACTCACTCACTCAGATACATTAATGAATGAAGGCACAAGAAAGAGCTGCACTGTTCATCCACAAACCTCAGCATCAGAATCAAAGGGACTTCATCAGCAGGACGTTGTCAGACGCTGTGTGTGTTTGTGTGAGAGAGAGAGTGTGTGTGTGTGTGTGTGACAAATGAGGACATAAATGTGTATAGACTTTTTTTGATGAATAGAAAGTAAAAAAAACAAACAAAAAAAACATTTATTTGCAATAGAAACCTTATCAATGTATTTACTGTCACTTTCAATCCCCTTAATGCATCCATGTATTAATTTATTTTTAATTAAATCTTACCCCAACCTTTTGAATGACTATGGTATGTTAGGATATAATTTTTAACTTTACTTCATGCAGCAAAACTACGAAGATATTTTTTAAAAACAAGGTTTCTCATTGAAAGCAATGTGTTACCTGCCTTGTAGCAATACAGACTCTACAGGACGCTTCTGGTGCCCGTCTAGAGATGCACAGAGCAGACTGAACCAAACACACTGTGTGCATTTTCTGTAAACTCACATATATGTTCCAAAAAGTGACAAAATTCAGACATTAAACAGTTGCACCAACGACTGTTGGTGGTTGAATTGAGAAAATGTACTTGTATGTAGAAAATGATGGGAATATTCAGCTATTATTTTCTGAGAATTAATTAAACTGTGCAGATCTTTCAACACCGTATAAGACAAGACAGAAGTCTTTGTTTTATGACTGAAACATTTATGAAATATATTACATATTGCGATCACATGGAGCTCTGGAGAAAAATAATAATAAAATTCAAATGGCAAATTTGACACTAGTCCAGTTTCTAACACAGTCACTGGCCAACTGACATATCAGTAATGCCAGCATCTCACTTAAAACCCTAAAAACTAGAGCACAAGATAGATTTCATAGAAGAAATATTGTTAATCAAAGAGTGGCACATTTACCTTGCCTTACTTTCTCACCAAACCACACTTTTTTTTAGCACCCCTACAAAATGTTTGTGCACAGCATTTTTCAAATTAAAAACTTTTAAAACAACTGCATTTTTCCCTTATCTGTATGTTGCAGCTAAATTAATAGTTGTAAATAATTTGGGGTTTTCTTTTGCATTATCTAACTTTTTGGGGGGCAAAAACGTTTTTAGACTTTTAAAAGGGGCAAAAAAAAAAAATCACTACATAATTTAATACATAAATTCTGAACATTGTATACAGCTTTTGTGCTCAGTATAGAAAATATCTGAATGCAGTCATTTCTGATAGTATTATTCCTGTTAGTAAGTGTTTGACAAAAGTGTTTTTTGATCGGTGAACATGCTCAACCTCACAATGGATGGCATTTGTGTTCGATACAGTCAGAGCGCGTCTCAAAACAGCTCCTGTCCACCTCGTCATAAATCTACAAACTCTCATGTAATAAATGCTTGTGGCACACAAACATTTCAATGGTGTCAGTCATTGATTGAAAGCCTGTCATTCTGTCAGCAGCAAGTCATGCAAGTGTAGCAGGCTTGACAGTTTAGTTTATTCTTCTAGATTTCATTCAATATACAGTAAAATGTAGTTTTTGAAGGTGCACAACTTTGATTGAATTCTTTGTTAATGAACCAAGTTACATTAGTGTGTGAGTATATAAAAAAGAATCATGCATAAAATCAATGGTTTAGCTTACAGTAAAGCTTTATATCTTAAACAGTCTTCAGTGGTAAATTTCTCTCTTCAGTCAGTTGTCATTGCTTGTTTGTTTCCAGTCACTATGGCAGCAGATACGCTACTTATTTGCTCATATTTTGCAGATATATATGTCTTGTAGGACTTTCTTGCTGGGTTTCCATCCAAGCTTTTTATGCACATTTTGAATCATAACCTCTCAAAAGTCACATAAATGTTTATGAGGTGAATTTTCTGGACTTGCACGTTAAAGTGATGGAAATAGTTTGGACCGTTTTGGCAAAGAGGAGGACACTGCGAATGGACAGACAATAGCTGATCTATTTTATTAAAATTTTGAGAAGAAGAAAGAAAGAAGAAATGAAGAAAGAAACTTTGAAGCATTTAACCTATGGCTGCTCCTGACAATCATTCATTGCATTGGCAAATACTCATTACATGAGCTGCTGCACTCATATAGTGAGTGGTGTGAATGTTGTTGTCATTAACCCTAATTATTAGCATTAACAAACAGCATTATAACCTAAGACATGCTGGTGTGAGTCTTGAGCGATCAGACAGGCAGCAGGGTTGTGTGTCTGTGTCAGACTGTCATGACTGTACATTTAACAGCTTTGACTGACTGTCACTCTTCTAAATGATGGATCATGTGTCACATCCATCATTTACAATCAGCAGCACAATATTTATCACTCAGAAGCCCTCCAGTTCTGTGACAAATGATATCAAATGCTCACTTTGTAAAATAAAAGAATGTCTAGTCTTGTTATAAGACATGGGAAAAATCACGCTGGATTTGTGTAAGTGAACATGAGCAGGCAATGGTTTATTATATCCTACTGAAGGATATTGGTATTCAATCTGAGGTGTCTCTGCCTGATTCAGTTGCTACACATTTAACAAACCGACTGCGGTTTATGAGCCTTTTTACTTTGAGAGAAAGGAAAACATCTAAAATAAACTTTTATACATTGCTTTTATTACGCTTTATCTATTTGTATCCGTAGATTACTCTTTTGTTGGTTTTGATTGTGTCTATTGTCCTCATTTGTAAGTCGCTTTGGATAAAAGTGTCTGCTAAATGACTAAATGTAAATATAGATTTCAAATCGAAGCCATATATTTAAAGGCCGTGAGTTTTTATATTATTATTTTTTATTCTCCAGCAGTATATACACCAAAACGTTTTATTCCTATCTATATTCAGAAGGTTTTTACAGAGGAGTTTGTTCATTTATATATAAAAAAGGTGAAAGCATTTTTTCCCTGACCGTTTACAGTATAATGAATGCAAATTAGTGCATATTTAATTAGATAATGCCTAATTTTCTTATTTAAATACAGCATTTCAGAAAACATATAACACACACAAACACACACGCATGTTAGTTTTTTTTTTTTTTTTACCTTTGGGTGTCTTACCTTTTAAGGGCTAAGTTGAATGAAATGGTAGTAATAAGGTGTGTATGAACAGATTTCCTCATTTCTCATCGCTTGCATGCTTTTTCTTCATGCCACAGAGTCAGGCCAGCATTCATGTAGCGGTTGTCCCATGACAGAGAACATGGACCCAACACAATTAATGGGTTTTCCACTGAGTTTATATCGGCTCCGGCCTCTGCTGTGAGAACTGCGAGCACAAACACTTAACAGAGGAGCTACTTTGTCTTATTTTTAGAACATGCAGTTTGTCACCTACATTGAGGATCCATGTTTGATTTCTTTATTGTTTCTCCTTTTCCTCCATTGTCCTTGTCAGACCAGAAATAGAATTAGCTTTTCTTTTTTTATCTCCAGCAATTTGTCTGCAATGATTGCTGCTTTGACATTATAGACCTGGACAAGGATACAGTGACCTCACTCACACCGCTCCACCTTGCACTGGTCCAGTTCAAGCAGATGAGAAAGGGCAGCTGGTCAGCATTAGTCAAACCACTGCCGTCTGGACACGAGGGCGCTCGGGTCATGCAGGAGCTTCATTTGTTTTGCGCAGGTCTCTCTCAGCGGGAGCTCTTTGCCTTGACCTGCTCTAAAAGACACATCTGAGTGTCTAAGAAAGACAAAGCATGGGAGGGATTTTTATATTTATTTCTATAACTCAAAGAAGTTTTCATTGCTCAGAGGTTGCTCTTTTATAGCTCTGGAGATTGAATGGGTTAGTAGTCCCCCCCAAAATCAGCATTCAGTTATCATTTACTCGCGTTGTTCCAAACCTCTGCGACTTTTGTTCAGTGGAGCACATCAGAAGATGTTTAGCAGAATATTCATGCTGCTCTTTTCTACACAATGAAAGTAAATGTGAATAATGTTTCAAATG
This sequence comes from Sinocyclocheilus grahami, assembly GCF_001515645.1. Classification (NCBI taxonomy): domain Eukaryota; kingdom Metazoa; phylum Chordata; class Actinopteri; order Cypriniformes; family Cyprinidae; genus Sinocyclocheilus; species Sinocyclocheilus grahami. The sequence goes on from NW_015506133.1 coordinate 110,826, forward strand.
CAAAAAAAAAAGCATCATATAGTCATAAAAATCATGACCATATACAGTGAACTCATGCAATAAAATTAAGCTTAATACCTTAAAGCGAGACACTGCAAACGTTGTTTGTCCCAAGCCTTAGACAATTTTGAGATTTTAGACTATTTGTTGTTACAGACTAGTGGGCACAAACTATCTAAATTACACTTTTATATGTTTATTTTTTTGCACTTTATCTATTTGCACCTATAGATTTCAATTCCAATGCATATCTTAAAAGGCTATTTACTCAAAAACAAGTTTGTATCTCAACTTCAGTAGCACTTATATAGCCTCCACCAGTCTCTCTTTTGAGGGTTTTCGCTATGAATGGAAGGAGAGAGACAGGTCTGTAGCTATCTGTAAGTAAAGTGTTTAATGTAGGTCCTTTGAGCAGTGGGGTTATCCGAGCCTTCTTGAATGCAGTGGGGAAGGTGCCTGTGAGGAGATATGTATTGATGATGTGTGTGAGTGTTGGTAAAAGTGTAGGAGAGATTGCTTGGAGGAGGTGTGAGGGGATTGGGTCTAGAGGGCATGTTGTAGGAGGGCTGGAGAGGAGAAGTTTGGATACTTCTGCCTCAGTGCGGGGACAGAAGGAGAAGATGGGAGTTTTTTGCAGTGGGTGTGGTTGGTTTGAAGTCCTGTGTGTGTGGGGCTGAGAATTGACTACTGATTGTTCTGGTTTTGACTGTGAAGAATGTGGCGAAATCATCAGCTGTTATAGAAGTGATAGGAGGTGGTGGGGGGGACAGAGGAGAGAATGGAAAGTTTTGAAGAGATTACATGTGTCTGGAGCGCTGTTGATCTTGTTGTGGAAGTATGAAGATTTGGCAGTATGGACTTCAGCAGAGAAAGATGAAAGCAAAGACTGATACATACTTAGGTCTGACGGATCTTTTGATTTGCACCATTTTCTCTCAGCTGCCCGGAGTTTGGTCCGATGTTCACGAAGAACATCGGATAACCAGGAGTTCGAGGGGGCAGCCCGTGCTGGCCTGGAGGAGAGAGGACAAATATCATCTAGACAAGAGGTTAAAGTAGAGCATAAAGTGTCAGTTGCTGCATTCACATCCAGAGATGAGAAATGGGTAGGTGAGGGAAGAGAGGAGGATACAACGGAGGAAAGATGGGAGGGGGAAAGGGAGCGTAGGTTTCATCTAAAAGTAACCGGTATGGGGGTTGGTGGCACACAGGTAGCAAAATGTAGTTGAAATGTAATGAAGAAATGATCAGAGATATGTAGGGGTTTGACCAGAATGTTGTCTGCAATACAATTGCGTGTGTAAATTAAGTCAAGTTGGTTGCCTGATTTGTGCGTGCTTGTAGTGGTAAGTCATTTGAGATCATTTAGTTCTTGGAACTCAGTTTGGGGGAACTAAATTAGCTCCTACTTCAGAGCAGGGTCTAAAACAGGTGTTTAGGAACTATCAGTGACGTAAGTGTATTCTGATTGGCCAAACGCATACAATACACCGACTACCTAGCATTTTTAAAAAGCCATGTAAAAATATTTACTCCACGAACATGGAAAACACTGATAACCTGCTGTCTGCAGCATTTTGTTCTTTTCTCAGACTCGATGATATATAACACTGCAAGTTGTCATAGGAGATTTAGTCAGATTTTCATGCTCTTTCAATTGTGGAAATTGTGCATTTACATTCCATGTCCGTTATCACCAAACCCACGACACACACACACACACACACACACACACACACACAAACAACTCTGGTCATGGCATTGTCCATTAACCGTTTGCTGATGTTGGTAAATGCCACAAATAGAAACATTGCTGTCAGCTGCTTCAGAGTTCCTGCTGCCGGTGCGAAGGCAACCAGGAAATTACCAGAGGGAAAAATTGGTTCTCTAGGAACGACCCTGCTGGGCAAGTTCCTAAAACTACGCAGTGCTAAAGTGCCTAAAGATTTTGCAACGTGTTCAAGTTGGTCACGCAGACTTACCCCATTGGCCGACAGTTGCTACACTAGAGCAGACTTTGGACACAAAATATCACACTGGATGTCCATCAGCAACTACTCATGGACACTACAATACATTTTAAACCGAAATCTTTCAATTGTGGAAATTGTGCATTTACATTCCATGTCCGTTATCACCAAACCCACGACACACACACACACACACACACACACACACACACAAACAACTCTGGTCATGGCATTGTCCATTAACCGTTTGCTGATGTTGGTAAATGCCACAAATAGAAACATTGCTGTCAGCTGCTTCAGAGTTCCTGCTGCCGGTGCGAAGGCAACCAGGAAATTACCAGAGGGAAAAATTGGTTCTCTAGGAACGACCCTGCTGGGCAAGTTCCTAAAACTACGCAGTGCTAAAGTGCCTAAAGATTTTGCAACGTGTTCAAGTTGGTCACGCAGACTTACCCCATTGGCCGACAGTTGCTACACTAGAGCAGACTTTGGACACAAAATATCACACTGGATGTCCATCAGCAACTACTCATGGACACTACAATACATTTTAAACCGAAATGTGCTCAGGGCAATAACCTTCAGTCTTGCGTGTGCATTTGGCATCAGTGATACATGCAAAACATGGAGCTTCACTAAACATTCAGGACTTAGTGTGTCCATGTGGTTTATGTAGATCAGAAATAGCCCTACTTCATTCAACAGTTTAATTTCCTCAACAGTTCCTAACAACAGCAGCTTTCAAACCACTCTATAACACTTATTCCCCAGACAATGGTCCAATTGTCACACATGGAGTTGTTGGACACAGCAACTGTTTCAAGTTGCATATCACATTGCTACACTCCTCATTATTGGAGCAGGTGGATGAATGCTAGAGAAAATTGAAGCGCTGCTCGGCATTAACAAGTTCCTCTCCAAAAGCATTATGCTGACAGAGGCCAGTGGCTCAGGATGGCGTACGTGTTGTTGATAACATGGGAAAGGCTGAGTGTTTTTTTGAATGAGCGAATGGAAGCTGCTTTTGAAATACTTCAGTCCGATGGCTCCACGAGGTCCACGCTCTCATTACCACTCTCAGACGCTGGGAGCGGTCCACCAGCGGCTCTTAAGACAACGACCTTCTTCATAAACATGCACAACCAATATTCTACTCTATCCTCTCGCTCTGGAGTGGATTGTATGTTCTCGTTCCTCTTCTGTATAATAGATGAGTGGATGCTTTGTGTGGAATCCTGTCCCACTCCTTCACTGTGGCATCTCGCCCAATTTGCGCTCAATATACAGCCGCGGCGGTGCCCACACATGCGACCGCAGCACTCACTTCATCTGGCAGCTGACACGACGGCTTGCGACAACAGCCAGAGAACCATGAGGAGCCGGAGAGAGAGAGACAAAGAGGGAGAGGGGGAACCAAAGCAAAAGAGGTGAACCCATCGTGCTTAATTGAGCCTGTCACCATTAGACAGAGACTGCAATTAGCCCTGGCCAGGTTTATCCCGCCGAGGGACGCGGTAATGGAGAGAAGAGGGAATAGATGGACAGGAGGAGGGATCGGACGGCTGGGGCCTGGGACTTGAGCGAATGCGGCATCTGCTGTGTGCGGCAGAGACGAAAAGCTGGAGGAAAGGAACAGAGGATGGATGAAGAGAGAGAGCAAAATAGGAGTCATAAGTAATTTTACCAGTTTTAACATACTGATTCAATTTCCACTCATTGATTTCATTCTCCAGTAAAGATTCGTTCAGTATTTTTGAGTAAGCATGCCTTCCCCCTTAGGTCCCAACTAAATACTAAGCAAACAAACAAAAACATGAATGACTAACTAACAGACTTTTTCTTTATATAGTGTTGATATGGCAATTAGTCAAATTATTTTTCATCATGCTAGCATTGTGTGGAAACTTTTAACTCATGTATGTTAAAACTAGTCTAGTGTGGGGTTGTTCTGATCTGGATGTTCCAGATCCAAAACAGATTCAAATGCCATGAGAATCACTTGGTTACAGTATTAAAAAAAATTAAATAAAAATAGACCCCAGAGTGGAAGTTGATAAAGTATGCCATTTGTGATGAATACAGTTGGGACACTTTGTCTGTGATGACATTTCTATGTTGATTCTTGCACATTTTGTGCACTTTTAACGTGAAATGTCCAGTGTGTGGTGCTGAACTTGTTTATTTTTATCAGAAACAGATGACCGTTAATCTGGCAATATTTTATTACGTTGGGTTTTTATTGCATCTCAGCAGTATGGAAATAAAAATGTCCGGCGAGTAGCTCTCAAAGTTTAATGCTCCACACATTTGAAAATAACATAGCACATGCATTAAACCTATCCAGTGCAAATAAAAACAAATGTCTGATAAAAACACATTTGCTTAAGCAGCCATTTCATTTTATTTTTCTTGAAACAAGTCTTTGAGCTCTTTTTTTGTGACTTTTATTGCTATACCGGGTGCGCTACTGAGCAAGTTTATTACATCTGAAAAGACAAACATATGGAGCTGGTTACGCGACGTAAACATAAAAATGTGCTATACTGTTCTGAGCTCATAGCATAGTGCAAGGAACCAAGTCTTTATCCAGTAATCTGCTCCTAAAATCATAACTTACTGCATAAATCAGAATTTTCTTTAATGTAAACAAGAAATTTGAATGCTTTTAATGTTGCAGTTCATTTCTGCCCATATAAGAATAATTTCCAATCAATTTTTACCACTTTGTGAGCACGTTACTGACTGCTGGTCACATTGTAGGGTAAACAGTGATAATAATAATTTAATAATTTAATAATTTAATTCAAAGGGAATCATTTAAGATTTTAAAGGGAACTCCACCATTGATATGCAAGGGAATTAGGACAGAATCACTGTTTTACGGCTGATCACTGAGACGGCCAGCGAGTCAGTGAACGAGCCGTATGACATCAATTCTGCAATGGATATCAATATCCAAAATATAGTGAAAACACCATTAATTAGCATAGTAACAAGAAGAATGTAAAGCAGGGGGATGCTGGCTTTATCGCTGTTGCAAAGTCTGTGTACATTTTCTTTAGTCACTTCAACAGTAATTTGTCGAATTATGATCAAATGATGGAGAAGACCATCTGTTGAGCTTTGGTGCATTCGGAAGCATTTTCTGCAGCTGACCTATAAAGTCATCAGATTGTATGCTGCATCCTCATGCTGTGCAAATTGCATTCAGCTGGAATTTTCAGCATAATTCCTTTAGTGAATCAGGGACTAAAACCACACGGACTGCATGTGCAAATAAACAGCACTTACTGAATTCCCCCCAGTCAAGGTGGTCTTGCAGTTCAGACAAAACCGCCTCTGTGACCCGTATGGCTGAGCGAGTGTGTTTATGTTTCACACCTCTCCACAGCTCTCTGGAATACAGGCCTTCACACACAGTCACACCGCACATTCCCACTCCTCCTGCTTTGGCAGCATTCCCAGATGGAGGATGTAAAATGGATGGTGCAGAAAGACCCATAATTTACACAGCAGCTGCTTCCCTTTAGAGTAAAACCCTTCCCATACTTTATAGGCAAGACACAGCAATGAGGGTCTTTGTGAGGGGAATATTGATGTGTTCCAGAAGATGATATCCAGAAACTATTCATCACAAGACTGATAAGAGGGGCTTTTAAGGACATGGCTGAAATGAATGAGAGTTATTTGCTTTGTACTCCGTGTTCTTCTGAGACGTGGACTGATCCTGTGTGAAGTTAGTAACTTGCCGGGTGCAGTTTGTAAGGGCTCAGCATTTAACTGTAGCTGCAAAGAGCTCCGAGTGAACGGAAAGCACTAGTGTAATAGATTTTCATTTCTGGAATTAGCCTCTTAATTCATATGTGAGGTGATAAAATGCGACACATTACACTGATATCAAGTTTAATTTCTCAGAGAATCACAGGGTAACCTTTACAGAACACCTGGTCAGCAAAAGCTCAGTCCACAGCGCTTCACATGAGTACACCAGACCTGTGTGTGATATTACTATGAAAGTGTTGGTAGTACAACTAGTGTACTTTATGTTAGTGTACATAAACCTTTTTTTTTTTGCTAAGGTTGTTTTTGCCACACGTCCTAATTACAACAAATTGATTTTCATAATGTCACTTTGTTATGCTCTATAAACATTCAAGGCATTGCCAAGAAACACATGCATGTACAAAAAAGTCTAAAGCTGTGTCTCACATGATGCAATATACACTATGTACTCTAGCATCTAGTGTATGAATTTTGTAAAGTTATTTTGCATCCGAGTCTGATAGCTACACTCCTTCAGCTACGTAATTAAAGCGGTGACAGTTGAGTGCATGAAGTGTTCAACACTCCACACATAGTTTTTCCAGTTAATTAAGTGCATCATCCAGATATTTGAAGTGCACTTTTTCTCACTGGAATTTTCAGTATGCAACTTACACTATTAATTCTACAAAACGGTATAGAATAGTGCATAAGACACACCTCAAGTCAGTCTCCCAACCCTGTTTCTGGAGGCTCACCAGCAGTATTTGGAATTTTCCTTGATCTGACCCATTTATTCTAGGTCTTGGATATTCTACTAACGAGCTGATGAGTTGAATCAGCTGTGTTCAATTAGGAATAGTCTAAGGCCATGTCCACACATACACAGGTATTTTTATAAACTGAGTCTTTCCTTCTTCCGTTTAAAAAAAAATCTCTGTCCACATGAAAATGCAAACGCATGCTATGAAGCACTATCAAGAGCATGCCAAGCCAACAGGTGGCGATATAACCTCAACCGTAAAGCCATGTTGGCCAATTAGAAGCCTGAAAAAGTCTCCAGTAGGCGGAGATAACAGCGCAGGCTCCGACGGCACAAGCCAAAAACTCCGGTTTCGCTGTCTACACGATAACACTGCAACCAGAGTTTCTGAAAATCTTCACCCTGGCAGGAGTTTTCAGAAATGTTCGGTTTCGGTGACCTGGTGCTGTGTTTGCGTGTGGACGAACGGCCTAACCGCATAGACAAAGCTGCGGTTTTAAAAATAACCGTGTTCGTGTGGACAGGGCCTGAACATTTGTAGTGTTGGTGTGCTTCCAGGATCAAGGTTGGGAAACACTGCCTTAAGTTGTTCACTAATAAGATATTAAGATGTATTAGAGTGAGGGATGAGATCACATGTGACATTCATATAGTTATAAACCATTTCTTAATATGTTACCCAGCTAACAAAAAATATTTTGCCAATGTTAAATTTTGTTCAGGAAATTTAACAAAAAGCTGAGAAAATCATGGCCAATGATGTCAATGGTGAGGAAAGAGTTAAAGGAACTTTCCGTTTAGGAATGAATGTCCTACAGAAATATTTTTGTCCACTTAACTTTGTAAATACATGTGAATCAGCGTTCGTTAGAGTATAAGTAGACTGTCTGCTTAATATCTGCTAACACTTGATTTTGATTAACATTAAACTGACTATTAGTAACTTTGCAACTACATGTCAACTTATTCTACTAGCTCTAACCGTTCAGTCTACTAATAGTGTAATGAGAGTTCCCTTTCGTGGAACTTCGAACTGCGTCCTCTAGGGGTCGCTATGGGGAACGCCTCGTCGTGACCCGTGTCTGAAGCCTACATTGAAAAAACACCAACTTGTTTGGCCGGCGACAGCCATGACGTCACTACCGTCGCAACTAGTACAAAATAGGCGCCGGTAGCACACATCACCACTTTCTTCGTCTTCACTGACCGTTCTGTTTGAAGCGTGCATTCCAAAAGCAAAGTAAGACTATTTCTTTTCCTACTATGGCGAGCACTAGCGGAGCGTTTAGAAAGTGTGTACATCCGTGCCAGCGGTTCCTGACACCCGATGATTCACACGATCTATGCGTTGTTTGTTTGGGCGAGGAGCACGCACGCGATGTCTTCGAGGAGGCAATCTGCGTGCATTGCGAGAGCTTTTCGCTGAAAAAGCTCCGTTCTCGTTTGTCTCTCTTCTCGAGTGGAGAGGGACAACCATCGGTTTCCCGCGGCTCAGGACCCACCGCTGCTGAGGCACGGAGGAGAATGAGCTCGTGGGGATCTCAGGTGGACCTAGCCGATGAGGCTGAAGGGGGGGTTCCCCTCTTCCGCGCATCGGTGTCGGGCGAGAGACAGCCACTGGACGATGATATCCTCTCTCTGATATCATCTGATCCAGGGGCCAGTGCTCAGTTGGGCCCAGCCCAACAAGAGCAGGAAATGGATGCGGAGAGTGAAGAAGCTGAGGCTGAGCTTTCCCAATCCACCTGCCCGGCGTATGATGAGCTGTTAGAGGTGATGGATCGGGCCACGGCAAGGCTCGAATTACCGTGGAAACGAGCCAAGGAGGTGACGTCGCGAGGTCGCCTCGACGAACGTTATCTCTCCGGCCATACACCTCCAGCTCAAGTGAGCCTTCCTTTCCTTCCTGATCTCCATACTGAGATCGAGAAGGAATGGGAGAAGCCGTTTTCCTCACGCGTATACCGGTTTCAGCATACGAGTTATGCGAATATCGAGTCAATGCGCGAAAGCGGCTATGGGATGATGCCCCCGGTGGAAGAGACGCTAGCCAGCTATCTCTCTCTGGGGGAGACGTCACCCCTCAAACCCCCCTCCTTGCCACCCGTCCCCCTTCAAGCCACATCTCGCACGAACGGCAAGGCGTACGCAGCGGCAGGTCAGGCTGTGGCCTCGTTGCACACTATGGCGGTGCTTCAGGCCTATCAGGCTGACCTGCTGAAGGACCTGGATGAGGGGCAGGGCCTTTCCTCTGCCGGAACGACTGAGCTGCGGCGCACCACAGACTTGGCCCTCCGGGCTACTAAGCAGGCAGCCTCGGCCATGGGCAGAGCGATGGCTGCTATGGTGGTGACGGAGCGGCAGTTGTGGGTGAATTTGGCGGACATCGGGAAGAAAGAAAGGGGCTTTCTTCTCGATGCCCCGGTGTCGCCCTCTGAACTGTTTGGCACCTCCGTTGAGACGGTGGTCGACAAATTCAGGGAGGCGAAGTCACGCTCAGCAGCGTTCAAATCCTTCATACCACGAAGGCCCAGGTCTGAGCCCGAACAAACCAGGGGTCCTGGCCCGTCTCGGTCTGAGGG